>NW_020170462.1:251148-262392 GCF_000524195.1 Echinococcus granulosus | reverse complement strand
CCAGCCCTCCTTAATAGATTCGTCAATTTCTTCTCCAAATCGAACTACACGTTGTCAGTGTGTGATGCACTACCTTTCAATCAGTTGAACCATTCCATACCACTTTCATTAATCGCGATATTAGGGAGAAAAAATGAGACAAAGAATTTACAATTTTTCCTCTTATTATCTGTTCAAGCCACGGTGCTCCCGATTGCCAATTTTTTACGTTAGGGTAATCAAAGAAATCCTCCTGAGACACATCTCGAGTTATTCGTAGTCGTTCCATGCTTCACACAGAAGTCACGATCAGAAGTACATCCTACAAAATTTCTCTCCACCTTATTTCTTTCCCCACCTCACTGTCGCCAACTCGTATTTTTGAAAATTGTCAAGAGATAGGTACCTTTAAATCGTTTTAAATAAAATTGGAGAGCCTTCAATAAACTTTCCTAAAAAAGACTCTTTACATTAAGTGATGACACTGTTAGCTGTCAGGCTTGCCTAGAGGCAACAAGAACATGACATTTGCATATGTGGATTGACAGATCAACAGAAAAAGAGCCGATAGGAAAAGATTTAATCAGGCTTTTTTTTCTATTTTTTAAAATGCCATGTTTTTGTTTGGCCACACATTCCTGTCTCCACCTCCACCTTGGCCTGTTTTCACACTCTCCTCCCCTTATCCCTCCCATCCAGTAGGGATAATTTTCACAGATGGTGATAATTCTTCCCACATGAAGGAAGTAATTCAACAATACATAAGAAAACAGTGGAAGTAACAGTTTCTCAAGCCTCGCTTGTTTACCTTCCCAAGCCGCATTGGCTTCAGCTGCGTCAGGGTGTGTTGGGTAAACAGTGCTGCCGTCGAAGCCAACCACTGGGCGTCCGAAAATCCAGTCCTCTCGCTCTCTTTACTAACATAATAGTTCATACTAATTCTCACCTCATTTGCTGAACAAATATCCATCCTTATTCTGGCATTTTTAAAACAAATAAATTAACGGGAAGAGTTGGGGGAATCAACACAACTCCCTGCGGTAGAAATCCATTTTTCTTATGGTCACATCATCGACACTGAGAGGGTAGAGGGTGTAAGGGGGTCAAAACGGATCTCTTAGTTTCCTTTCTAGGGATAGATAACTCATTTTTGGCGCAAAAGATTTGTCAGTAAATTTGACATCGCTCAGGAGCACCGGGCTGCAGGAGGTACATGCCGTTGAATAGCCACCAAATAGTTTTCCTTCATTAAGACATCTAGCAGTTTAGTGCTACATTTAGTCACAAACTTTTCCTTTTGTCTTGTTTTTGAATCTCCTGCCAAAAATTCAACAAACATTGTTGTTTTGCCTCTACCTTCACCCAATTTGGTACCGTGTGACTTTGTTCTGTTTCCGTGACCACCATCTTGCTTTTGCGCTGTGCGTCTTTTACTGAGTAAAAAAGTCCTTACCCAAGTTTCTGCAAAATTTTCTCATCACAGTAATTGGAAAATTAAAAGATTGCTTAAAATTTGTTGTTGGAAGCATTGGAAATGTTCTATAGACTGACGTGAAGAGTTGGAAGCATTATACTACTAATTTCTCCCCTTTTAAGTAGCACTCTGATGCTTATCAATCATTAAATGTCGAAAAAAAGATGCCAAAATTAGAGGCGAGTTATGGATGGCAAACTACTACTCATAAAACGGTTTTAGGCAGCATACCTACGGCCGTGAACATAAAGGTGGAAGGGAGTGATTCGTCTCGTCGTCAGCATCGATTTGGTGCGTTTATGGACAGCAAGGTTGATGCATGAAATTTACTATCTGGGCCATCAACATCACAACCACCACCTTCAGAAATAAGGCCTTAGCAATAAATAAACAAAGACAACTTCATCATCATCTATTTGTGCAGCATTCAATCGTTCATTCCTCCATTCATTCCTCTCTCTGTGTGTATGTGTGTAGGTATACGATTGTTTACACTAAAATCCAGCTTGTTTAAACTAAATTTGTGCGGTTCGGATAAATTAACGGACCCTGCTAAAAGGTGGAAGGAGGTTGTAGCAAAGATTGCGCTGTCTGTCGCAGTTGTGAGGCAAACAGCGAGACAGGCAGGTAAGGAAAAAAAAATAGCAGACTGACAGCGAGGCAGCGATGGTATAAGCAAACAAATTTTGTGCTACCGGCTTCCATGACTTGCATCTACAGGTAGAACATGCCAGTCAATTGAGGCTGATTACACAGATCTTGAAAAAAAAACGGAAATTATTTATTTAACAGTTACTCATATTTTCTCCCAGTTATTGTAGCTTTCCCCCAAACCATAAAGCTAATGACGAAATTCTGTGTTTCCCTAGCCCTTCAAAAGATGACACATTGCAAAATCGGGCGAGTTAGAGTTGCAATTGGACTTCGACTTGTATTATTCGAGAAATTTCAGTAGTTTAAAAAAAGGAAAAAGAATTCTTTTCCTTTGGGTTACCCTATACTTGGCACCAAAATACCCTTGAATGGCTTTATTATACTGCTTTACCTTGTCTTAAAAAACCAGGTTGACTAATTATCATCTTAGTAGTAGGTTTGGTATTCAAAGGGGCTTTTATAATTTTTAATGCCACTGATTTGCTCATCACCTTTAATAGCCACAGAGACTAAGATCGCGTAAATTTACTGCCTACTTATTTTGTATAAAGTAGCTTGTTATGGTAAAGGCCATAAATCCCATCTATCAAATTCACCCAGTTGGATGAAGCTAACATGATTTTTCTTGTTTTACTTTTGCTGATTCAGCATCTTAAATGGTTGTGAAAGCCCTGTATAAGATGCAGGCTGACTCCAGTATTTATTGGTTATGCTGCTTCTATTACGGAAAATTGGGAAGCAATTCTCCGGATCCGGAACCTGACAACCGTCACCAATGGGTGTACTTTAATTCTACCGTTAAAGTCGAGACATTGGCGGTAGATTGGGGTCTGTAGAGATGACAGGATGTCACTTGTGTGCTGAATTTTCATCGGTAGGACTCAGAGTTTGGTCGTTGAATTGAGCGAAATGCCGGTCAACTAGTGTAAGCAACCTTGAAGAAGTTATCAAATATTTGAGTTCAAAAGTTGATCTGCTTGTTTAAAGATGGAAGGAACCTGAGAGACAGAGCTCGCTGGAGTGGCACGGACAGAGCCGCAGACTATCATTGTTTTGGGTGCATCGTGAAAAACTGGAGAAGAGTATATATTTGCAAAGGCACTCCAAATTCTTTTTTACAAAGTAAACTCATCAAAAGCTTTAACAGCAAGACATTGTTGTGGTCACATTTCCTAAGGTTTTGCATATTATTAGCGGTTTATTTACTCATTATTCACCAGTGTCACATATGTGTGACACAAGTACTTTATCGGCTGCTTATAGCCTATTATTATCGACAGCGTGTCACACACGGAATAAATTAGGTAATTCCATCTATATTTCTTTGTAATTCCTGTATTTAAAGTGTTCCTCTGCATTTAACAGATCTGTGATCCTTCAAGTACCCTTTTAAATTCTCCAGAAGGACAGAAATATGGACAAGATGGGAGACACTCAATTTAGGTAGAATTTGACATGCCTGGAGACAAGAATATACTATTCCTTATTAATTTTATCACAAACAAGGCCAAAAGGGAAGAACTCTTGTTTCCCGCCAGCTCACACGTTTGACAATATTAAGTCGAGCACGAAAGTCAGACTCATCTTGCTTTTTCCTTCACAGTTCTACCAAGTTTGGGCTTTTCTCTGCGCTCTTTTATGAAAGCAAAAAAGCAAGGCGAGAGATAAAGAAAAAGCGTATTACCCCTGCGCTACCTCCCTTCCATCTCCCACCGCCTCCTTCCCATTTTTCTCCCTTTTCGCCTCTGCCTCCTTCCCCATGCCCTGTGGAAAAATAGGGAGCAAAAAGGAGGAGAGCTGAGGTTCATTTGAACGCGGCAAGAGCGGCATTTGTACATGTGGGTGTGGGTACGGTTTTTATTTATGTAGGCATGGTGAAAAATGGGAAAGAGGTAAACAAGGGAAGTTGGAGAGAGAGTGCGCAAGAGGTAGTGAATGAGATAAAAAAATCGGCTTCATTTGATTTCGAAAAAGGGAAGGGGGATGGCAAGAGGCGAAAGCCCGAGGTGGGGAAGCAGGTCGAGGTTCAGGGAGGCGGAGGGGACGATTCCGAGTCAACTGACGAGGTATTAGTTAAATCAATTTGACAAAAAGGTGGTTGGACGTCCTTCTTCTTCTCTCTCTTTTTCCCTTTCCTTTCCCTCGTGTAAAAAGACGTTTTTGTAGGAGAAAATTTAACAGCCTTCATTTTGAAAACATCCCGATTTCGATGGAAGAATAAATTAAACAGCAGTTTACCGAGTAAGGAGGGTCCCCTAAAGAAGATGAGGAAAAACTGCACCATGCGAAATGAAAGATATTTTCTTTTCCTAAAATATGGAAGACCTCGGTTGGTAAAACTTTTGTCCAATTTCCTCAGTATAACACCGCAGGAGGAATGCCCACAACCCCTTTCAATTTTCCAGAAGGTCAAGTTGATGGATAATTGTCATACCTTTCAGAGTCGTAGCTTCACTTAGTCTCTTCTGATTGGTCCACATCCACCAGACAGTGAGGGTCAAGGTCACTCATTTGCCACAATTACACGTGATTGAAATCACTGATTTCAATGCAGGCTCTTACTCGGCGGCCTTGCCTAGTCAGGAGGTGGGTGCTTTTCAATGGTTCAACCAGACACAGGGGTAATACCAGGGAAGGGGAGGGCGCTGGGATTAACCCTTTAAACACAAAGGTAGGCGAAATTTTTGACTACCACTAACTGATCTCAATCCCAATGCCACCACTTGCCCAAAAGGTGGTTGAGTTTTGTGCCGAAGGAGCCTCCAGATTGGCATCTCTCCCCGCAGTTACGGTCAGAGGTGTTTGCACGGTCAACTTCCTGATTGCATCCCAAAAACGGTTGTGTGACTTCATTTAAGTCTCCTTAAAACAGAAAATAAGTTAAAATATTTGTCCTCAAAAAAGGAAAAATTTGACTGTGTTTTCTTTTTTTGATTGCATCACTTAAACATTTATGACAGCTCCGCTCTTGGAAGGTAGTTTCATGCTCCACCGCCATTTAACGCACCACCAAGTGATGCCATGTTTTCACCTCTAAATGATTAGGGGAAAAAAATAAGCGGAAAAGATGGGGGCGATGACGAGGATGATGGTGATAACACCCTCAAAAAGGCACCAAATTTTGTGGGCACATTTTAGATAGAAGCAGTAACTGTTTCACGACTTCCACATGTCTCGGTGCCACTTCCATATGTGACGCTCCAAGGCGAGGAGAACGTCAACCACCTGTGTGACGTTCTTGACTTCTCAATGGGAAGAAGGAAATTTGTCGTTAGCTCGGTGGAGGAGTCTGTACGTGTATTCCAACGTCGAACTTAAAATCTGATGGACCACTTTGAGGCCACAAGATCTATCAGCATGACTACATCATTCTAAGGCAGCCTCCTTACCTTGCTATTCGATGGACACTAAATTCCGGAGGCTGTATACGCCTTCTGCTACAAGTTCCACGCAGATTGGATGTGTAGAAACAGACTACAAATTAGGGCCGTAGCCACTACTCCCGAGGTGTTCATAAGGTTCAAATATCCTACTACAGGGCTGCTGTGGATCCCACCACCGCACCTAGACTCCCCAACCTCGGGCGTTGGGTTCTTTTTTACAGGCCACCTCCCGTCCATGCTGACACGCCATCCAAATACTGCCGCAGTCCTGATTGATGACTTCAGATTACCTACAAGGTCACCTAATAATTTAAACAAAGAAAAAGCTGTTTTCTCCTACTATTTTCAAAAAACCCTAATGTAGCCATGCTGTGTCACATATGTGTGACACCTTATATGGTTGCAGCATCCCGCGCCTCAGACGGCTTGACTGGGTCTAAAGCAATAAAACGGGTAAAGCATGTTACTCCTCTAGAATACTTTCCATTTTTAAGTAAAAACACTTAAGTTATTCAGTTCTGTTGTGGCACTTGCTAGGTCCTTGTGTTGTATGTAGCCTTGGTGGTAGATTTTTCTCTAAGACTGCAATATTACTCTCCACAAAGTGGATCCGAGGTACCAGTTTTGATTTACTTTGCTCCGCAGCAGCAGTTCTCCCATATTTATTGGCTCTGGTCATACCTATGCTTTAGGACTTTTGACTATATTGGATCAGTTGGTGATGGCAGGGGACACTGACAACCTGTCAGAGGAGGCACATGTCTGCGGTATCAATTATGCAGGCAATGTGCAAGCACTGGCGGAAGTAGCGGTGTCGGCTGCCACCGACGTATTTCATTATTCAAAATCCACCTTCCTACTGCTGCTTCTGCTCTGCTTCTGTCGTAATGCTTTCTTCCCCTTTAAAAAATTCCCCCTTTTTTATTACTTCTGCAGCATTTTTCGCCTTCTCCCTACTTCTGCCTCACTTTTCAACAAGTCTCTCGTGCAATTTCAGGACATTTTTGTCTCCCGTAAATTATAGAAAGATGGTCTTGAGCAGGGAGACTTCGATTAGATCGCTTTTGCTAGTGGAAGACCTGGTATACTGAAAGGAGGTTGTCAAGCTGGGTCAAGCTTCTACGTCTGCTGATTTTAGTCTTCCCCACGTCACCTCTATCTCCGGTCTCTAAGCCCTTTCGATGGCTTGCAATAGAACTGCTTTTCAACTGATATTTGGAGGCAACTTTGAGGGGGTGGGGTTAGACACCTCTTTCACCTTCCTTGAGATATTTCAGGCCCGTATTTGGGCAAATGGATTACTTTGGCTATCATAACTACATTCGCGGACAATTTGAGTTGATGAATAAAAAAACTGAGAAAAGTTTCCTTAAATAGAATTTTGCTCGGATTTCTCCCCTTCGTCTTCCATCACTTCTCTCCTCTTTCAATCGAAACATCTCTCGGAATTGTTTATGGATTCTTGCCCTACCTTTGGATCATTAGAGTTACACTGGTTCACTACCATCTCATTAAAAATCGTTTCAAGCATTTCAAAGAGAAAAACGTCAAAAATTTATAACCTGGAAGGCTGCATTTCTGACTTAAAATTTTACTCGGAAATGAATGGGTTTTCTTCCTTCTTTTGGTAAAAAGGTGAGAAAAGAAAAAGCGACGCGTATTTAGGTAGATAGGAGAGGAAAGACGAGACGAAGCAAGACGGCGCAGGGCAGGCGAAGACAGGGGTGCACGTGTCATTAAAAATGCAGAAAGAAGAGGAAGATGGCGCGCACCTTCCCTTTGGGACCTGTCAGCTAGACCCGACATGCCGCCACCGCCATCCAACAACGACGCCAACTGTCTAAAGATGAAAATAAGAAGAGGGAGTAAGGGTAAAAGGAGAAAAGGGCAAATTAAGCTTTTTTTATTTCCCATGACTTGCCTACTAATTACAATTTCAGCGTCAGTCGATATGACTATCTTTGTCTTTCCTAGTGACTTATCGGTCATTTTTTACGTCTACGTCCGTCGTTATGATTAACAATTAAAAGTGAGGCGAAGGGATACTGTAGACTGTCGAGTTACAACTCAGTGGCCTCCTGCCCCCTGTTACTACTGCTATCTAAGCATTTATATATCAGTGTCCTCCATTGTGGTTTATTTTTATCACTCCTGAATTATCGATAAGCATGTGTAGTGTTGGTTTTCGAGTACAAAATAACCGTTTCCTTAGTATTTCCCTACTGACTAGTTTACTAGCATACACAATAAATTTGAGCACCCAAAATTGAGTCAATGGCTCAAGCACTTCATCCTCTCCCACTGGTGGTCCAATAAGATGGCATATAATTTATGATGGCTTCAAATTAAGCAAATCTAATCAATTTTTACTTAATATATCAATCGTTTAAAACATTTGACTTATTTTCTTACTCCAGATGTCCTCAGATTTGACACATTTTTTAAAGAAACATTTTAATGTCAGCCGGTGCGCTCGGCAATAAAATTGTATACAATTGTTAACATATTTTCTATTTTATTGAGAAAGACCCAATAAAACTTGCCTATTTTTTCAGCACAACCACGCTGTTATTGCTGTGATTATTACTCTCCATCATAAAACTGTCAGTATGCACTATTTAATGGCTTTAAATACAGGTTTTGATTCGCCCGCCTCTTCCTCTCCTATTGGTAAGAAAAAAGGAATGTATATATAAGACAAGATCTTTTTTCCTTCCACGTCGTGCTCACCATGGCAGTAGCAACGTGGATACTAGGGAAGTTGGTTGGTTATTTAATTGCCTGCGCAGAAGGATGGGATGATTGAGAGAAGGAGAAGTCATTCCACCCTCCATTTATCCACCTCTACCTCTCGATCCTTCTCTGACGGCCGTCAACTGATAGTAGGCATTGACGGCATCTTTTGCTCGTTCGCTCGCCTGTCTGTCTCTATCTTGCTCAAATTGACAGGTTGACGTTTCTTGCCTCTGCTCCGCCTCCACCGACTTGTGCTGCGCATTTCTGCCTCCAGCAGCAGGAAATATTTATTTAAATGATAAAAGCAAAAAAATTCCCTCCAAATCCACCTTTTTCTCGCCTAAAAGTCGGTGTTTTGGGGTCTGACGTCATGGCAGCGCTTAGCGCACCGAATTATCGATTTTCTCCGGTTGCAATCAGCTGATCAATTCAAGAGGCTGACTGCTATCGATTTTTCACCCCTCAATCAGCTGATTCCGGCCAGCGATATCAGCTGATTTCTGCTCGAGCCAGCAGGCCATTTACAGTGCCTTTATGCTTCCTTATTTCTGTGTTTTTCCTATTTAAAACGCTAATTTTAGCTGTTTCTTTATGACGTCCCTAATTTACAAAACCACAACGTTTAACAACTTGTTGAAAAATTCCCCTCTTTCCTTTTTTTCCCCAGCATAATTAAAACCGTTCAACTTAAAGCGCTTAAGGTGTGAGTGTTGATGATTTAAGCGAGTGCATACCCCTTAAACAGTTGTGCTGGTGCCTTACAAAAGTGTATGTAATTAGTCTCCAACTGCCAGGGCGAGTAAGACAGTCAGATGATTGTTTGAGGGAAAATTTTGTGCAATGCCAATGCTTCGTGAACATGGCGTGCATTTCGAAGGCGTATTTATCATTACCGTCGGCTGTGTGAGCCAATGCAAAAATCACTAGGGCTTCTAGCTATTGTCAAAAGCCTAATTGGTGAGGATTAAAATTACCCGTTGTGGACCATGTCTATTTCACGCCCCTCATTAATCTCATTTTCCTCCAAAAGCATTCATGTGTGTGGCTTTTTAAGGCAAGGCAAATGTAACTTCCTTTAGCTCCTTCCAGCATTTCAGCTGTAATGCCCTGTTTCACTAAAATAACGAAGCATTGAGTTGGATAACTTTTAAACCAAATATTTGGTGCAGGAGATCGTTGGATGGGAGATTGTGACCCTAGGACTGTCAACAAAATGCAGGAAGTCGTTATTTTTGAAAAAGTCTTTTTGTAAAAAAATAGAAGAAATATCGTTTATCATTTTGTCGGCCATAATTAGGTTGCTATTTTTTCCTCTCTCTCACGGGTACAAATGCATTTAATCAGGTTGTCATTAACAGAAAGTTTTCTTCCTGATTGGCATTGGTGAATTCCTGGTTCTTTCCTGAATATATTAGAAATATGCCTATTTAACCATCCTCGTCTCTGCTATACATTTTTTTTCTGTTCAGTCGTCGTCAACTGGAAGATGTGAGCAAAAATCAAGTTTTCCCTCGGCTAAAATTTCTTTGAGTTTCCACCTCATTACAAGCCTGCTAGTGGGGGGAGAGCCCATGAGCTCGCCTTCTTGAGAGAGGATCGAGTGATTCCTTGCCGAGCACATAAAGGTAAACTTAAGCGGGGAATTTGCCAAAAATGTGAGGCAAATTCTAGGTGGTTGTCACCTTTTTAAACACTATCTCGGTCGCTCCCTCTCGCTTTCGTTCTCGCTCTCTTCTTTCCTCTGTCTTTTTGCATTGTACGAAGTAGAAAAAAAGTCGGCGATAGCAGGGGCACTGATCAGCGGTAACTGGTCGGCATTGTCGGTAGATGCAATCTTTTATGGCATCGCAGCACGAAGCGCCTCAAGGTCCTGACATTGGTATCGTCTTAGCTATCTCCACTCCTCCTCACCTCCTCCCTTCTTCTTTTTCTTCTTCTTCCGCCCCCTCTCCCTTCATCCGACTTCTTGCTTTTTTTCACTTCCCGTGGGCGAAAAGTGAAACTCGGGCAGAATTTGCATCTTTAAGACTGACAAGGTACAAAATTGACCCGATTCGCGCCCCGAAATATGACTTTTTGAGGGTTAATTTGAGAAGGCATTTGGTGTCCTCTCTAGATTGAAGTTGAATAAAAAAAAAGGCCTTAACAATCAAATCATATCTGGTGGGGGGCAATATTTCTTCCTCCTGATTAAACTCATTATAATTAATTATGAATTTGACTTCCGCTTGCAAGACCGTAAAAAATTGCCTAAAACAGTTGAAATTTTCGCTTTGCCTAGTTCAGCGAATCCCACATCTTTCAATTCAGCCTTTGCACTCAGGATTTACTCATTCATGCAGCCCTCATTATGTCTATTTATCCACCTACCCAACCATTCATTCATTCATCTATCCATCTACCCATTCAACCGTTTATCTATGACTTCAAGCTTTCCTTCGTACATCACTTTTCCAATCTGAATCCATCTGTACCTCCCTCTATCTATCGTTTCTTCCATTCTTCCTTCATTCCCTAATTTTTTAATTCATCTATCCATCTATTTACCTATCTCACTGATCATTTACATCTCTACTTAAACCGAACCCACTCGTCTAAATACCGATTTCACCATTGCATTGTGACTTTTAAAGACACCCTCCGATCTGACAATATACTTATTTTATTAGGCCAATTATTTAATAACTCTAGTTTGGTGCTAAGCACTTTCTGTCCTAAAGGGGCTAATCAACAATTTTTTCCTTCCTTGTCTCTTGATATTCAAGTACCTTAGGTAGTTGGTCACTTTGATAGACTGACAAAAGTTCAAAGAATAAGTGTGTTCAAGGCCAATTTTTGGTCTACTCAATTACCCAAATGTTTGAATTGCATTCGGGGGTCCTTCCGTATGAAAAGTGGTGTCCTACAAGGCGCATTGCATGTTCTTGTCACAAGCGTTAGTCTATCAATCAATCCCTTTCATAGTTATATGTTCAAATCGCTTTCTCCTATTTACTCCTTCTTAAGAGGTTGATTTTT
>NW_020170462.1:241758-251048 GCF_000524195.1 Echinococcus granulosus | reverse complement strand
AAGCAGGCATTCCAACAGTTAATGGAGTTGTTTACGAAAGAGGTGACCTTATTATTGGAGAGGAGGGCTCATCAAAGGCAAATTCTCACATCTGTGGCCTGATGACAAAAGAGAAGGCAGGAACGAGAAGAGAAGGGATAGAAGATGAGTATGGGGCAGGATGGACAGAGGAGAAAGGAGAATGAGAAAGAGACCACCCTAGCTGAAAAAAAAACAACTCATCGTCCTGTGTGGTTTTATGGTTCCTCAAAGTCACTTCCTGTCCCATCCCTTATAGCCAACGTGAGAAGCAAAGGCCTCTGAGTATCAACACCAACATCCAATCGCGTTTGGTGACGTGTGTCACCTTTCTGTGTCATTCCATCTTCTCTCAAATGGCCTTCCACCTATGTGGAGTGGAAATGTCACTCTCTAAACGAGAACACAAACAGACGAGCATGGATGTCAAAGGAGACAAAGGAGGGAGATGAACAAAGAGGAGTGACGGAACAAGTCTTCCCTCAACAATGGTACCACCACTACCACCAATGCCATCCCCTCCACGGACGACAATACCTGACATGTCAACGTGGGTAGAGAGACGAGTTGACAAAAACAGACAACAAATATTTTCGGACATCCTTTGAAAAGCAAATGCTATGTTTCCTTTACACACTTTCCTCTCCCGTTCTCACCCTCCATCTCCTCTTGTTCCCCACCGCTTCCTCTCACCCTACTCTTGTGCCATGACGCCATGAGAGTGATTTATTTGCAGCGCCATCTCTCCATTCCTCTCCACCCATCCTCGCCTCCACTCCATTCTACTATGCTCTACTCTACTCTACTCACAACACCTCATGAAAATAAGCAGCACAAGTGGTTGTGGTGGGTTCGTGGTCACCAGCATCAACTGCTAGCGCAATGCTGACCAGAGGGAATGCAAGTGTCATGCAGTGGAGAGAAGTGCAGTGCACCTACCCAAGTTAGGAGGTGCATTTGCAAAATAACTTAGATCCACCACACCCCAATCAACTGCCGCCCCTTCCTCCCCCTCCTCCTCCTCCTCCTCCTCCTCCTCCTCGTCCGCCACCGCCATCGCTATCACGGCCACCACTACCGCCTCCACCTGGAATAAACTATGCAAAGTGACCAAAAGTGCCTCCTCGTTGGTGCTACTGTTCTAGCCCACCCACTTGGTCATTGTCAGGTCACATTCACTGCAGGACGATGAGAGTGATGCATTCCTTCACCATTTGGCGAGGCATAACTTGGAGGACATGCTGCCCTCACATACATCCATCCAGCCATCCATCACACCAGTCACATCCACTCACAGCACCTCTATACTGAGCAACCAAGTGTATGCATGGGAGAATCCCACTTTTACATCTCCTACCACTACCATTGGCGATGGAGTGAGAGGTGGACGCTATCACGCCACTTCTACTCAGTATCGTACCCTCCTCCTGTCACTCAGGTTCAGTCCAACCACCAAGTGCTCTTCCCAACCATCGTCGATGCATCGGAGCGACAGATGTGGCGTTCACTTCCTCATCTCCTCATTCACTTCACCCATTCACTCAACGTTGGAGAAGAACACTTGCATTTTTTAATTTGAACACACACTTATCTTCCTTCGGTGGACAGCATGATGCTGAAGTGTCGTAGGGTGGGGTACAACAGCGTCCTTATGGCCTCTGCTTCAACTTAGTGAGGAGAGTCCTCCTTATCCCACAGGAGGATCATCTCACCTCACTCGGAAGGCACTCCGCTACATACACGAGATGGGTAATACTACCTTCCTCCTCTTTCTACATCGCATGCACGAAATCGCCTCCTTCAGCCCTCCTATTCAGCACTAAAGCACTCCCTTTAGAAGACCGCGGCTTTTTAGCAAGGGCAAAAGAGAGTTCTGAAGTGTTTAGGTGAAGCGAAAGGCAATAGTTAATATATGGTGAAGCTAAGAAGAGCTTCCAACTTCCCCATCAAGGTGAAGCTTAAATTCGTACTCTTTGAACCTGTCCCAACATTCCACTTTTAGGCTTTCTGATAAATTTTGTCCATTATTTTTTTCTCCAAGAAGTAATCTGATACTTTACCCATTGAAAAGTGGAAAATCGGCAAATTTGTACGTATTTTACGCATTCACTTCAGTGAATAATAATGAATGCCTTGATCAAAACTGTCTCCCCAATCCAACAGCCAGACGAACAGACAAAGATTCTTCCCAGCTACATTTGGACTTGATCCTCCTTTTAAAATTTGTGCGGATAGAGGCCTTTAAGGCCTTTTTATGGCTTAGCATCCTAATAGCTGTGTTTAAATTATGTGGGCGGGTAGGCTGTATTTCCGTCTGGCGGTGTGGCGCCTGCGAAACATGCTAAATAGCCTTGCGGGCCTCCTCCACCTTAGTAATATACTGCCCTTTCTTAGCTTGTCAAGATAGTAGAATTTTGTCCGGAGCGCTCCAGACAGAGCATCCGTTATTTCATTCACGCCTGGCCGAATAAATGTCGAAAAGTGTGTTTGATAGACTAGACAGTTGACTATTCAACCTACAGTTAAGATCAAAATGTGATTTATTTTACCTAGGATTGATAAAGATTGCCGTGAGTTTATTGGTGCGCCTCATCGCAGTGGCATCTTGCATCATTTAGGTAATCACCATGGAAGGCAAAGGTATACATCAGGTTGTAACTGATCCGATACACTCTACCAACTTCTCCTATACTACACTAGGAGTAAAATGGGTAGAGGGGGTGTGACTCTAGCCTTTCTGCCAAATTAATCAAGTTTAACTCGGTTCCATAGCTCTAGTTGCAGCAGCTTATCGTCCGATTTGTTGTACAGCTGCGCCGGGATGTACCACTTCTAACTTATTGTGGAGATAAATGACTGTGGGATTTAAGCGTTTTGCTAAGGCAGATCCTCGATTTCAGATAATGAGGAATTACATTAATAGAGGATTAACCTGTCAGGAGGTTCAAGCTTTTTTGACGAGAGTGATAAAATAAAACATGCCCCGCGCTGCTTGCCTCCACTGGGAGAGTCGTGGGGTCTAACAGCTGAGTGTATCTTAACCAGATGAAACAAAAAAAACAGACGACAGTAAAGCTTGACTTACGCAATAGAAATGCGCTGCTTTTAAATAGTTTTCCAACTGGCTTGTGATGTGACAAAAATGGTTTTTGTAGTGCAACGCAACGTGGGATGAGTCTAAGTTGGTTATCCTTGGTTAAGTGTCATCAGTTATCGCTAAGTGATTCACTCACTGCCCAGTAGTAGGAGTCAGTCCATATTTCTGGGACTTCTGGGGCTGTCGAAACTTCATCCTCACAAGTCTACTCAAGCATTGTGTGTACGTGTGTGCGCTGAATTATAGACAAGTTGTTCACCCGAAATAAGTCACTTAGTGGAGGCCAAACCTTCTTCACGATAGAGATGCCTTGATTTGGTACAACTAAAGTGTGTTGAAGAAGAAGAAGAAGAACGGGAAACAAGCCTTACAGAAAAAAAACAAAGGATAGGTGAACCAGTGAATGCTCATCAGTATGAAGGCTGACACGGTGATTAGGATAGGAAGTAGAAAGAGGAAAGGAGACACCCATTCATCCCATCCTTACTTTCTCCCTCATCTTCTGCATCCCCATGACGGTGACACTTTATGAGTCATAATTATTGCCTTTTCTTGCTTTTTGACCACTGCACAATATCGCATCACCTCACATCACAAGACCGCATGTGCGACGGAATAGGCAGTTGGTAAATGGAGCCGCTGAAACAGAAATATAGCTGCATTTGTTAGTTAAATTTTTTAAAGGTAAAATATTTTACAAAATTATAGACTGCGATGAGGTTGTATCTCACTGCGGAAGGGTCATAAGCAGTCGATTACAGTGGTGCTTATTCTAACAAACATATGTTGTGTTTCAAAAGCTCGTCGTGATTATCAAAAAGTTGCAGGGGACTCTACTCAAACTTATCTAATTGCTCCATTGATTTATAAATATAAGGCTTCAACAACCAATACAAGCGCAAAAGTTGGTTTCAATGCGTAACTGAACAGCTACCACAAGCCACCTTCTAAAATCAACCTCTAAAATAACAGTTGTGCGACATTGTCCCTTTATTTACATCAAAAGCACACTTTGTAATAAAAAATTTAGTGAATATGGGATAATCGCGTCAACTTCGGCTCCTTTACCGGTCGTGTGGGGACAACTTGAACACCGACCGTCATGCTTGAATGCATGGTAGACTCATTCAATCAGTACTTGCATCATTAAAACAAACAAAAGTATAATAAGCAAATTTAGGAGCTGCAACATGCATCCTCTTCAGGAAGGCAAAAAAACCAAATCCAGTAGTCTAAGAAAAAAATGATAAAAATTAAGGTAAACAAAATTTTCAAAACTGGTATTTCATTATAAGCTCTCAATAACAATGTTTGATTTTGTTGTTTAACATTGCAGCCACACTTTGAAAATATCACAAATGCTTTAAAATATTAGATAAACATTCCCAGCTTTGTTTGGCTTCTTTTTTTCTGAAATCCTCACTTGTTAATTTTCACCGAAAAGAAAACGCTACATAGGTGATATGCCCTTTCACTTGCCGAACATAACAAAACACACTATTGAATCAGTACCGTAGCAAGTAATCTATTTTAAAACATGCAAAATTTCCTTTTCAGCATGTTTATTAAGCCTTAATGTTAAGGCGATTTCAGAAAGATTATATCTGTCACTTTTCACAATTAAACGAATAATTTTAGACAAATAACAGCCATCATAATCCATTTTTAAAATGAGTTAAGCTACTTTTTCATTTCTTTTTGCTTACTGAAAAATTATCTAAAATCTCCCTAAAATTTCCTCCCGATTTGTATCCTGAGTTGATCAAAAAGTATCAGCACTGATCAACTCACTCTAAGAAAGATAACTTATGTTAGTTATTCAGTAGTTTATGCACAAATTCTGTCAGAGTAGATAAAAACCTTTCAAATGTATCCATTGTGGATGGGGAATTTGACTTTCAAAATGGTCTTTACCGTCACTCAACAAATTTGGCCAAGTATCAAAAACGTAAGTACATATCGGTAACTCAAATGCAAGGTAAATACGTTCAAATCTTTTCTTTGAATTGCTAGGAAACAAAATTATCCCCTTACATACACTTGAATAATTGGAAAATCCCTGATATTTAACCGACCAGAGGTGTCAGAAATGCTCGATCACTTGGTAAAGAAAGCATGCATTTATTAAAACGATTTGCTAAACAGAAAATATCTTTCTCCTTTGGGCTCTCTTTGACACTTGATTTATGTCATTCTGCGGCTGACGCTTTGCATTGTGAGTTTAAACCACGGGTAAATACGCTGCCATCACTCACAAGCTCGCCTGGGATTCTGTCGGTTTGTGTGTGTGTATTCACGTCCACCGCGCGTGGCCTCGGAATTAGGCTGTTACCACCCTCTTCCCCCTCTCGCCCTCCCGACGCTACTTCTGACCGCAGTGTCAACTAGCTCCGCCTCCTCCCGCCTCCTTTCCACCGACCTGATTTACCGGGCACTTTCTCCCGTGCTCTCGTTTTTCGGACACCACGTTTTGACGGAAAGGACGGTGGGAAAATCTTGTGACTCAGTTCCTAGTCTCTTATCCCACCCCTCCACCCCCCTCCCGGGTCGTTGGAAAAACAAGATGCGTAAGGAATCAGAAATTGTGGTAACCTGTAAGGCTGGGAGAATATGGGTCAGAATGCCTGGGCCATTACGTACCTATTTTCCAGCGCAGATGGATGGATAGATGCTGTGATGGCCTCCATGAAGGCGGCGCGGAGCTAATAGTCTTGACTGTTAATGAAGGCCATTTCAAACCCCTGTGTCTGGTGACGTCTTTTGAGAGGCTATCATTCGGCATAGGATTTAATTGGCATTTTGAAATTACATCAAGCTGCAAAAATAAATTCTAGTTGCGCGTTTGTTTGAATGCACCTTTTTGGGTAGCAGGTGGGCAATTTGGGTCGGCCCAAGGACTGAGGAGGTGGAGGGGGCCGAAGAGGAAAAGTAGGGAGATAAACTTCTATTCCTCCACATAACCTTTACCTTTGCAAAACCTTAGACCCCTTTTCGATTCAGGGCTGTGAAACAAAGGTTAAAAGGTCAAACTCGGGAAAATGTTGTGGTCTACCGGTCAGACCATTTTTTCACTGATCTGCATGCGTTTGAGTGCTTTTATTTAGAGCGGAAAAAAGAAATTATAACGTCCTCTTATTCCTCCCAAAGTTTGCATCTTATCGGCTATACTTCCTTTATAAAGGGTCTTTTTTCTTCAGAAATTTGGCAAAAACCTGGCTGCCTCAGTGACATCAACCGATTGACTTGGAAGTTGACCACGTCTGTCATTGCGATTTTGTCTTCACACACCACGGTAAAATTGGAACAGTTCTCTCTAGGCCCATCAGATATCAAAAGGAAGGAAAATCAGAAAGAGAGAAGACGAAAAAGGGAGAAACTTTATCCCAATTTATTCTAATGTAAACCTTTAAACGCCTAAGCGGTGGTCGCTGCTCAAACACAGGGATGGAGGTGGATTACATGCGCCTCACAGCTTGGGAAAGATCAAAGGGAAGAGCTGTGAACTAAAATAAGGGCTTATTTAAAAGCAGCAAGCATTTTTGTTAACCCATTGTGGTGCCTCTAGACTTCGCTGAAGACGAGAGAAGGCATAATATTCAGGCAGAATAGACATTGATAGCGGACAGAAAGGCGTGGGGGCTACTGGTATGGTCCGGAGGCCAGTCCATCTGGCGATGGTACAGTAGCGGAGACCCAAGGCGGCTCCTTTACCACGAACAAGAGTTAAACACACAATTAACGTGTTATACTCTGGACTCTAATGGAGCTGATCTTATAGGTTCGATTGCCCTATCTGGTAGAAAACTTATCATGGACACAACCATTTAAGGCTGTTTCCAATTATCTGTCATTAATGGCTCCCTTTCCCCCAGTATCCTTTGACAGATTCCTTTTGACTGGAGATAACTTCAACCAAGCAGTCAATTAGCGTAGGTAAAGACAAAGGAGGAAAATAGGTCTTTGATTTGCATCTCCCAACAATGACGACTAAGTGGAGGGAGAAGGTAGAGAAAACCGTAAGAAGAAAATTCTACTTTTTTTCTTTGGTGGACGATTTTGAGTCGATTACCTCCTTCTGATTACCAAGTTTGTAAAAGAGGGAAATAAACTTTAAACTTGGAAGGAAATAATGCAATTTGATGCACCTAACTTTCTCTCCGTCCGTTCTGCTCCGCTCCCTCCCCACCGCACCATGGCCCGCAGCTCCACCGCCCCTACCCCCCCGCTAAACGTCTAGCTTGATTGATGGATTTACATAAATAGCCACGTGATAAATTATGCAAGGGAGTTTTTCTTACTTCGTGTTTAATTTTTTGTACATCCCTTGATAGTTTGCTTGGACGGGAGATTATCTGCCTTCTGATCTGCGCTATCGCTCTGTTAGATGGGGTGGGGAGACACTGACGGCCAGACGCCTTTAAATTACCCCATTCACTGGCCAGATGTTACCCTGCCTCTCCCTCCTCTCTGCAATTCTATGCAAAAGTCAGGGAGACTTTTTCTGCTAGGTGGGCGGGGTGAGTGAAAATGGAACACATGAGAGACCACAATGTGGAGATTTTTTCCGACTCTTTATACACTGGCAATTGTTGTTTTTTGAAGCAAAAAAATGTAAAATTAATAAGTTACTCTGCTTTACTTAAAATAGCATGCATTTGGAGAGATAAATTTCACTTAGCCATGTTATTCTTGAGGAGGGTGTTGGTTTAATCCCCTCCTTGAAGGAGGCCTCGAAATGCAGTCCCCCTTCAGATGGAGTGGAGATTAGCCAGCTAGAGATCAAGAACAAACAGGGCACGTCAATAAATCTTTACAAAAGCTTTCCTTTTTTGCGGATAGACACCTTTAACTCGTACTTTTTGATAATTTCGGCCAATTATTCGATAGGATATGCACCAACACCCTTTGACAAGATAAAGACTCTCCATTTAGTGACCACTTTTTCCTCTCTTCTCCTAAAGTACCTCCGGATGACATGTGTGAGAAAAGAACCTAATTAAAGGAGACAAAGTAAAACGCTTTTTAAAAGTAGAAATTGGACACATTTACTTTTTCATGCACTCACTTCTGAGGTGTCCGATTAACCGTCAGCGCCCATTCACTCGATGCGTAAATTAGACCACCGAGGAAAGAAAGAGAGGGAAAAAGGTGAGGAAAATGCCTTTTGCGGTGAGGGAATAAAGAGATTTAATTTTTTAAGGCTTCTGTTTTACCATTTTTTGATTTTTTGGCAACATAATATATGCTACTTAATTGATAATAAGTATTTAAAGGCACGCATTTTGAGTGGGGTGGAGGTGATACTCACTGGTCTTGTTAGCTACGGGCTTTTACTCGCCAGGAAATTGGCCTTAAGTCTGAGGTAAGGCCGATTCCACTAACAGCTGAACAGGATGAAACACCGAAAAGTGAGGTACACGAAAGTTGGCTAGACATTTGCATTTCCGAGATGAAAATTGAGATTAATGAAGCCACATCTAAGCAGAAATTTGTTGCTTGCGGGTAAAGTTGGGAATTTAGCCAAGCTTTTACTACCTTTTGGTGTATATTCGTCTTGTGCTACTCCTGTTCTATCTGGGAAACTACATCCTCCGGATTGTATAGGAAAGGTGAAATGGTTTAGAATCTGAAAGCTTGTAGAAAGCATAAGGGATATCAGAGATAAAAAGAGGAGAAATTGAATGGTGAGGCAGACGAAAGTGAGAGTAAAGCTGCGTCTCTACTCTACCAGCATTCTGGACCCCTGGATGGGGAAGACTGGCTAGAGGAAGGAGCTGCGCACTGTTACGACATTTGACAACTAATTTGGGATGATCTCATCCTCCCTCCTCCTCCTCGTCCTCCACCTTCTCCTCCTAAAGGGTTGGCGACGCCTTTTATTCGCTCACTTACGAGTTTCGTCCCATCTACTCTAAACAGCGGTCACCACTACGTGTCTTCAAGCATTCGAGCAGTCAGACCCTTCCATTTAGGGAAAAAACCAATTCTGCTACCAGCAAAGCACTCATTTTAAAGAAGGTAATGGGAGGCAGGATTGTAACAAATGCTCAGCTGGAGGCGAGAGAAGGCATTAAATGTATTGAAGCAGACTGAAAGTCAACTCCACTTGTTGCCTTTACCTCGTGACAGTTCTCATTCGTCGTGGATGTAGCAAGTGTTAAAGCGGACGTGCCGC
>NW_020170462.1:239754-241658 GCF_000524195.1 Echinococcus granulosus | reverse complement strand
CTTCTACATCCTTCCCTCCTCACTCCTGTCCTCTCCCCTTCTTTCCTGTTTTGTGCCTCTTACCCTCCACCGATTTTATTCATCGCATTTCATAATTATTCCATCATTAGACAGCAGATGTGATAATTGACTTTCGGATGCTCCTCCTCTCCAGCAATACGGTCATCTCTAGCAGGTAAATCAATTGGTGGTTGGAAAGCCTGCTTATCCTCTATCCTCCGTCCAAGGCATTTAGTGAGTTGCCCCTCACCTCGTCTTGAAGTTCAATTTTGACAAAATGGCCCAATTAGTCCTGACAGAGGGGCAGACTAAGAGGCAGATAGATTTGTTGCAATGTCCCTCTCCCTCTAATGTCAATTAACAATTTAAGGGCAGCTGAGAGAGGGTAGAAAAGCAAGAAAATGTGAAATCGCGTGAAGTGAACGGATAACGGCACGCATGCGATTCCGATGCCATCCTCACTTCTACCTGTGTGACCGGGGCGGAGCACTTCCAATGACAGCACATATCAAAGGGAAAGATGCGGCTTCCCCCACTACAGGAAATAAAGCTTTTCATTGGTGTTAAGAGGAGGTATCGAGTGAAAACCCCTAGGGCTCACTAACGTCTTTTTTCTCTACTACACACATTATGGGAGTCTCCTGCCCTATTGTAGAGGCGTGTCAATCCAAACACGCCGCTCTCTCTTTCATCCGCATACCACAGCCCACTACACCATACCACATAACAATTCATTGAACACGGTTTCTGGATCTTGGTTAAAATTCAGTCCAATCCCCATTCGTGTGAGGAAAAGGCGAGAGTATAGGGGAGGAGAAAAAAGAACAGGGTGGACGTGAGGCGTGAAGAGGAGCGATGGCGCAGTAAACAAATCATTCCCATGGCGAAATGCCGCAACAGAAGGGTGAGAGAAAGTGGGGGAGAGAGATAACGAGAGAGAAATGTGAAATAAACGCAGCAACTACTCTTCAAAGGATGTCCAAAAAATTTTTGGTTATTGTTGTCACCTCTCCTGTCCACCACAGAAATTATCATTCGTGGTGGTGGTGGTAGTAGTATTAGCGGTAGTGGTAGTGGTAGCGATAGTGATGTTGGGAGAATTATTTCATGACTCCTTTTTGCTTAATCCCCTCCTTTGTCTCCTTCGACATCCGTGTTTGTCTGTGATAGGCGATGAAATCGTATTAAGTAGTATCACAATTTGCCAAATTCTATCAATTACTGGTGTTATTTTGATGAGAAACTCCATGTTTATTGAGATGTGTTATCTCTAAAGAAAGGCGCAAGGAGTGACCTTTGTGAACCGCAAAAACACACAGGACAATTATTTGGTCTCTACCATGAGGGTTGTCGCTCTTCCACATCCTTCTCTCCTCTCCTCTCTCCTCCTCAAGCCCTCTCTGTCATGCCTGTCCCATTTTTTTCCTTGATCCTGCCTCCTACTTCCTCCCTCCGCTCTTGCCTTACTTCTATCCCCTTCTTCTGGCCTCGTTCAACCATCTGATTCTATAATTTTTCTCTCATTGGGTCACAAATGTGAGGATTGGCTTTTGGACTCTCCACCTCGCCTGCAACAAGGTCATCTCGTGTAGGCTTCTCATTTTGTGGTTGTAAAAACCTGCTTATCCTTAAATCTGAACAGCCTCTCTTCAAAGCCCTCCATGAGTTGTCTCGCTTTGTCTCTTCTCGCCTCACTCCGCCTCGGATAGCGCAGGTAGACGAGCAGAAAAAGAAATAGATAGATTTGGTGGTATGTCCGTCTTCATCTGATGCCAATTCGCAATTTAAAAACAAGCGAGAAGAAGGGGGATGAAGAAGGAATGGATTTACTCAGATGCTAAACCTGTTTTAAACAAAATTTTGTGTGTGGCCACGAGCATGACCATACTGATATCTGCAATGTG
>NW_020170462.1:180995-239654 GCF_000524195.1 Echinococcus granulosus | reverse complement strand
AAATATCAACCTCCTATGGAGGGGTAAATTTAAGAAAGCGATATGAGGGAACAGATTGATGGTTTAGGGGGATAAATGGATGGATGGATAGATAAGGGATGGGTGCAATTCTGGATATTAAATCAAGTTTTCCCTTAATCGTTGACGTCATTTTCGTCTTACTTTGCCTTTCTTGCTTAATTTTTTTCCGGAAATCACATTCTAATATTTGCAGAAATTATTTTTTCCCATTCAATTTTGACCAACAACTTTTCATCTCATTCTTACCTTCCTTGCTACCCATAAATCTCAATTTCCCGCTTCCTTTCATGACAATTTTCCCTTTTAATTAATTTTTCTCATTACTTTCCTCCCAAATCCGTAAATTGAAACAGACAATTAAATGCTAATTCTGGCCATGCTGCTTTCATCTGCCCCTAACACGCGGAAAAAGCAGCGGCACACAGCTGCGTCGGCTTTGAAAACCCCAACCGCCGCCGCCGCCGCCGCTGCCGCTGCCGTTCCCGACCCTCTTGCCATGGACGAAAAGCAAACAACAAACAATGAAAATGAAGACGAAGAAATTGAGGTTTGGGGTGGAGGGGTGGCAGGGGAAATGAGAGTGGACGAGGGTACACCAGTGCCGCCTCTTCATTTCAATTATCCTCTCTCTCTCTCTTTTTACCTAGTGAATAGAAGTGACCACCACCAGAGGCTCTTCAAGAAGCGGTCTACAGCTTCGAGGGCGGTATGTGAAAATGCCATACAAATGCTCTTGTGCAGCCCTCTAATTACCAACCGATTGTCGGCAATTAGATTGGTGGGTCTGTAAGAGAGGAAACGGGCAGGATTTTGTGAAAAGTCGCTTTAACCAATAGTTAAGTACTCTTGCCTCCCTAAAATCGGTCCTTCCCTTTCTCTCTCACACTGTTCCTTTATCTTTATCAACACTGACTACGATCCACGTTGAGTTGTTACTATCGCCTCATTAAATATGGATTATGAGTTGGGAGGGTAAAGTACGCATATTAAAAGGACGCTCCTTAATTCTACCGAGCCTCTGTAAAGGTACACCCTCGTTAATCCAAAAGTACTTCTTCTAATTTTCTACCATAATCTCCTCTGCTTTTCTTCTAACTTAAGCCAATGTCATCCGATGACTTCCAAATATCGGCAGACTAATGAGGATAGGCTATTCCCTAGTCGTGTGTATGAGACCATAGACCAGGCGTCAGAGGTTGGACAGACCTTCCAGGATTGTCACAATTGAGAACACTAGGGAGGTGATCTTCACATAGTGGAGAGTGGGTAGGTGATTGCCTCTATGCAGTAGTTGATAGCGACTTGACAAAAGGGCGGAACTACCTTGTTCTGGGAGATCATGCTTCCCTCCTTCATCGCTTCAATTCGCCTGGGGAGATAATGCACCCATGTCTTATAGTACTCACCCAAAAGTGCACCTCCTGGGTTTCAAAAGGATCCCATCTTCTAAAGAGATCTTTCTAAGGAGCTCTGCACGGGAGTACAATTGATGATTCTCTCCTAACGGCAACCCTACCTACTCCCCTTCCCATTGCACTTCTGTTTTTCTAACAGCCTAATCTATTGCGTAAGTAAAGGTGATGTTCTCTTGCGAGGGAAAGTATATAGTGACTTTGAGCCTAGATGTTGTCCCACCCCGTGTAACTGAACACCTCTTTCCCACCCCTTGGGCTTTAGTAAGGAATGCATGTTGAAAAATCGCCTCTACCATTTGCCACCAGCACGGTGACAAAGAGGGATACAGTGGTGGACAATCTTCGAGGCTTGTTGTCATCTGTTAGTGTACGACACCTAGTTGGAAAGTATTTGCTCTGTAACTCCCACGACCCCTTCACTCGATGGAGGTGTAGATGGGTTGTTCGTTGCTTACTTCTTTGTCCTGGCATGTGGCTCTTCGAATGAGGTACTGGATTCAACACGTTTGACAACAAAGTTTCCGTGGCTTTAGCAACTACTTGAACCAAGTACCGAGCCTGAGTCACATCTACCAACTCATCCTAGATACTACGTCAAAGTGTCATAGAAGGCAGGCAAATGGTTGATTCCATGTACCCAAAGAAGGAGCTATCGAAGGTGGGGACTCTAGAGACCGCCACCTGACTTCCATGAGCTGCATCGCGAACAGTAAAGAGATGAGGTCTAAAACAAATTACCGATGTTACCTCCCGAGGTTGCATAAGTCGAGCCTAATGCAGGTGCAGGCCCGAACAGTCTTGGAGTGGACAAAAATACACGGAAAAGATAAGAGAAAAAACGAGGAACTATCTCATACTAGGCAAATCATCATACACTTTTCCTCCCGGGCAAACTAGGAATGCTCTCTCCAAGGGAAATCACCCAACATTTGACATGCCTTCCACATCCCTCCTGTTTGCTAGAGGTAGAGATACTTGGCGAAGGACAGGCACAGGTTCACGAAGGAAAGGCTTATGTGGTAGTGAAAAAAGAATTGCAAAACTCAAGAGGCCAGGAACGACCCCCCTCCCTCCTGCCGACTGGCCAGTTGGTTACGCAAGCCATTTCAATCAACCGTGAAATGACCTCGCTCATGCCACTCCCCTTCTACCAATAGCCAACAAATAAAAGACCACCTTTGATTAGGAATAATAAAAAGCTCATTTTCAATAGCCTTCGCAAAATTTGGAGAGGGCAAGGGGAGGTAATGAGGATCAAAGAATTATTATTACACGGATGACTGAATAAAGAAGGGAAGCGGAGAGCAGAGACTACTGGTAATTCGGTAGGAAGGAGGAGTGGTGGAAGTGAGTTGGGTACCCTGTTTGCCATGCCAACGTCGACGACCACACAAACGGCGACGTCAACGTCTACTGCTCCACACGCTCCACCTTGGCGACTACTTTACCCTCCCATAGGGGCAGAACAGCGTCATCGTTGGAGATCTCTTGATGCACCACACCCGAGTCAAACTCGTCGGAAGTGGTCTTGAAAAAGAATCTGCGTGAAGGAAAAAAAGGAAAGAAATGATGAAATGACCGGGGGAAAGGTGAGAACAACGCTCGTGTTGACAAGAAACGCCACAAGCACATGAGGTTCCGTACAGGCACTGCCTAAAAATTGTAGCCAGTAGTGCCTGGAATGCACTGATTCACGAGATCTGTGACGGCTATTGGTGGCTCACCTTCTTCAACCTTGCAAAGTCCCCGTTTGACTTGGACGACCCTAGCAGCGGCAGCAGCAAGACTTGCCATGATACGACACCGCGCCGCACCGCACCAACGCGGTAAAATGTCACCTCACCGAAACAGAAATTGCCAGTCATCACGGGTCGGTGCGTGCGTGCCCCTCCCCTGGAAATGCAATCTACTACTGTCACAGAGGCAGGGCGGATGGAGTAAGGTGAGGCGAGCGGACGGGAAAGGAGGGCGATTTCGTGTCTGCGTTTTTGTGAGTAACGTCAAGCTGCTGTCACGTTTACTCTTCCTATCGTTCTCGCTTTCGCTGCTTCACTCCTTGCGTTTGTTTACCTGTCTGTCTACCTCTCGCTTTCTCTCTCTCTCTCTAACTTTTTTGTCTCCAGAAATGTCAACGCTTTTGTGGGCGAAAAAGAGGAAAAAGAAATACGCACGTCAGTGGGTACAAAGTACTTCGATTGGAATGGAGGAAGGGTTAGGTAAGTTCTTTAAGGACGAGAATGAGGAGCGCCTCCATGTGGACAACCTTTGATGCATCACTTTATCTATCTAGCTACTCATCCTGAACTCACACTTCATTTTTCCAACTGTCCCATTCCATCCGAAATCTAGCATTCATCGCTAAGTGTATCCTCCACTCATTCTTTTCCATCATTATACGTTCATGTAGTTCCATCCGATCTATCCATTCTGCATGTGGAACGACGGACCACCTTTGGCTCGGACCTCCGTTCTTTAACCTTAGGATGCAGCATTACGCATCTGGACACCAAGAAGGCAAGCCTCTTGGTCCAGTCGATTTTTGTTCGAACGGTCTGACGGTATCCTCGAAGCAGTTTTAAGGGTTAAACTTGTGGCTCACGGACTCGTCCTCCAGAATGGAGACACCCTTTCAGAGACGGTGACCAGATAAACCATTGCTCCCCTGGCATAGTAAAGTAAGGGTTAAGCAGGTCTCACAGCCTTAATTAAGGGGAAATCGGACATTCTCTATTGAATAAACAAATAGCGTTTTTGCCCTCACTTACAAAAGCACGCAGTTCATTTCCTTTCCTCCTCCCCTCTTCCCCTACTTCTGTCCTGTCGGAAGAGTCGGTGCGTTGTCATACGTGTGTCGGTGTGTGTGTGGATGGTGGTCTGAAATTCGCCGCTACCGCTGCCACTGCCGCCAAAGCCGGTGGCTGTCATCGTAGATTGCACACGTCCGACTACTTATGTTGACCACCCACTCCTGCTGCCCCTTCCCCCTCTACTCAAGAGGGTAGACTTTGGTTCACGAGATTTGAGAGGGGCTTTGAATTGCCTGAGGACCAGTAATAACATCACCAATACCTTAATGTTAGCAGCAGAGCTTTCAGACAGCATTTTTCGTGCCAACATTCTAACAGGCGACTCTTTCGACAGCAGTAAACTCCGGTACTCGTCTGCCCCTTTCTCTGCCAGAAATAGATGGTACAAATATCAGTCCCATGTAGTTCTTTTTCCCCCCCGAAAGTGATCCCGTTAGGAGGACTCGAATTTGGTGAGGGCGCAGCAGGAGCGGCGGCAATCACATCGCTGTCAGTCCTTCTCTCTCTCTCTCTCATACACACACCGCCACCACCGCTACTACCACTGCCGCCATTTTCACGAGTCGGCGAATTGACACAAACACCGACGAGGTTAGCAACGATGATGCTGCTGCTGCCGCGGCTCCTGTCATCGTTTGTATCTCCTCGCTTGGTGAATGAGTGTTTTGACAGCCGAGACTGTTGTCAAGTTTAAAAATTGGAGAATGGGTGGAGAGACGGGAGTTAGTGGTGGTGGAGGGAGGGAAATCATGACCATAAACTCCTGCTTTGGAATCCATATTCCGCTTTACTTCGCTCCCCTGCCTGCCTAACTGCAGTGAAAACGTGTAACAATGACGGCCGCACAGCAAAGAGAGTGACTACGGATAGGCGAAACTGATTAACTAATTTTTCCCGAGTATGCTGTTTCACCAACCTTTTCAATGCATTGTCACCGAACTAACGTGCTGGTGACTTGGCATGTAGGGTAGTGGTCTTCGGGCTCTTCAGGGGTAATACCAATACTACACCAGTGACCAACCGGTGGAATATGCCCAAAATCCCAATAGACCTATCAAAAGACGTCGGGGGAGGTGAAAGCCTCCAATCTCATGGCTGAATATGCAGAGGATCGCGGGTGAAAGAATTGGGAAGTTTGACAACTGAGTGAGGATGAATCCCCTACGTAGCTAGCTAATGCAGTAGCAGCACTGAGAGTGCGCTTGCTAGTAGAACATGTTGTCTGTCCAGCTTTAAGCAATTCCGCTGCAATGTCCAAGCAGAACGTGACAGTTGGACCGGCAGAAATATTTTAGAGGCACAAATATAGCTGAACTCAAATACTTTTGAATCCAGGATGCGGTGGTTGCTCCTCTCTCCCTAAAAGAAGACGATGAACTTGTGTTACGCAGAAAAAGTTGCTGGCAATTAAATTATTCTTTGGGCCTCCACAGGGACGGGATGGGACTACGTTCAGATCACTTAAACGCTACTTTTTTATTCAACCTTTTAGGGCGCTAAATGATGAGTTTGCATATTGCATTTCCTCAGAAATAACTGGAGGACTACATTAATTTCCAACCAGAAATGCCTTATTTCACCTCCTCTATGACCTCTCTTATTTTTCCAACTCTCATTGGTTCCCCACACAATTCCAGCCAATCAATACGACGGGGTGAAAATCGATGGATATCCGTGTAACCAATCAGTGAAAAGATGGCTTTTATGAGGATATCTCAACGGCACCGCTTAGTCACGCAATGTTTTTCTACAGAGAGTTTGATTGACATCACAGGGACACCTTTGTTGCAGGAAGAAGCATATTCTTGTCACTGCCAGATGTGTCGTGACGACCGTCCCTTTCTTGGGTCAATGTATTCTACCTTGACGAGGTGTGACACCTCTCATTCAATACATCCAATATTCATCGATGTTTCATCACTGGAATTTGGTCAATCCACCTGCTTTTCGAGAACTGGAAGCATCTCCCTCCTCTCGTTTGCTTTGTCCTGAAGTCAACCAATCCGGTTGCCATAGAAGATTTGACTCAACCACCTTCAATGTGGCTCCTTTGTTTCCGCACACAATGCGATGGAATGACACTTGGCTTTCTTCCCATTCCCAAACTGTCACGGCTTCATTGCCAGCCTTGCCTTGCTTCTTCCAATCTCCAGTTACAATTCACTTGGGTGCTTTTTTCACATCCTCAAAAATAATATCTGCCTCATCAAGGTGTCAAGGGGGAAGAAAATCAATCATCGTAGACGATAACAGGCTTTGACAGCACTCTAAATTGTCAATTGTTAGTCATCAAAGGAAAAAAAAAGACATTTCCTAGACATCCTTCGACTACTTATTTAACTTGGTAACACTGATACGCCCATTCGCACTCTCTTTTTCCCCTCAGCCGGCAGAAGCACTCACAACAGTTGTTCTCCACTTTTCTGCTGCTACGGCTGCTCCTCTCCTTCAGCCAGAAGGGGGATGTTTGGGGGAGGGAGGAAGTTGAACGTCAATTAAACGTGACTTTTGTGTTACTGTCTTCCTCCTTCTTCAAAATTTCAATTATTATTTCCCTCTACCTCAGTGAATAAAAAAAGGCAGACCACCAATTCAGGCCACACGATAAAATAAACAAAAGGAGGTGAATGAACACGCAAATAACAAAAGCAACCTCTTCTCTCCCTCCTCTCCCCCACTCTCCCTCCGATGAACCAACATTCCTCCTTTGTTAAGGGGAGGGGAAAAACAATGACACATCAATCTTGGGAAGAGGAGGAGTATTACATCCCTCTCTCACGAAAAAAAATCACGACAGCATAACTCATTTGTCTCCTCCATCTTGTGAGTCTAAAGTTCAGAGTCGAGACACAAGTAGACAGACTGCCGAATGGACTTTGAACGGCGGGGAATGCAAGGACTAGTAACTCACCGAAAAAGACCCTTCTTGGGCACGAGGTGTTTGAATTGTCCCAGAGTGATAACGTTTGACGGCCACTGACTGCGATAGGGAACTGGATCGTCGCAGAGGTAGTAGCCGACAACCAATCCACCACTGCCACTGCTACCTCCACTTCCAACACTGCCACCACCACCAGTAGTTGAAGGTGCTGTTGGCGATGCGGTACACCTAAAAGAGGAATGAAAAAAGGTTGATTTAGATAGCAGAAATCTTCCTGAGTGATACCACCCTTGAAACGACCTCCACCATGGCGGCATAGAGTCGACGATCCACCGCCACCGAGCCTGCGGGTTAATAAGCTGGAAAGATATCATTTTCCTCTTGTATCTACTTCCTGATTTTTAGCCCGACCAACCAATTGGTTTACATAATTCGATTCGACGCGAACATCTCTATTAAACCAATGAGTAGCACGTGTCACATATATGTGACGTGCGAGTTGGAGTGGCAAAAATGAAGAGTCATATTATACGTGACACGGATTAAGTATGTACTCCATCAAAATACGACAGTCAAGGGGAAATGAGATAAGTTCCCAAATTTCAGCTAAAGAAACATCAAATCCGCATTTCTGATAGGCACACACCAAGGCAACACTTTTCTGATTCGATGCCCTTCCCCAACGATTTGAGGAGAAATAAGAAGATAATAACTTTTATGATGCTGGGTGGTCTACGATAAAATCATGTCCGTTTTCCCTCCCGTCAATCATGCCAGTCAATATCCCTCCTCCTCAGGTTAGACTGTCCCACAGAAGGTAAGGAAAAACAAAACCACCGGCTAGGTAAGGCCAAAGCGAATCTTACTTTTTCTTTTTGGGGAAGAAGAATACGCTTCATGCGTGAGGAGATGGCTTTACATCATCTTTTTTAATCATTCCTTATTTCCTAGGCAAGTAAATCATCCAAAACCTCTCTAGAGCTTCAAAGGAAATGCAAAGTTCCTGCCCCCTTCCCCTCACCCCTCCCACAAAGGCTAGTAGCCTACGAGCAACTCTTGGTACCACAAAATTGCGGCAGAAGTAGCCTCCACAAAAGGACTGGACTATTGGATAGAGGAATTGAGAGCCGGGAGGTGGAAGTAAAACACCTTTCTTCTTCTTCTTGCACCACTTCTTACATCTCTCTACTTCAATTTTAACCCCAGCCGGTTGCTTTAGCGGTAACAAAGAGAAAAAGGGGCAACATTAGAAGGAGACCAGCGTCGGTCGGTGCCGCTTTTTCCCCTTTTCTTCTCTGCACAGACAAACAGGAAGACGAATAAAGGGACAAGCCTAATTACTTATTCCCTAGCGTCGCCTCCCCTCAACACTGAGCGGAACGGGTGTACTCACCGTGCTTGCAGTCGCATCGTGTTTACATCAACCAGTTGGCTCTCATTAACCTGTTGGTGGAAGTCGAATCGTGTGGAAGAGTTGGTGGTCGTGGTTGTGGTGGCACTGGGTGGAGAGGAGGACTCCTGAAGCAGTGGAGGGTGGATACAATCATCCTCAACCTCTTCTTCCTCTCCTCCTCCTCCTGTTGTCGCTTGCCTTGAGGTCTCCACAATCTTTCCAGATGACTTTCCGACAGCATCTAAACGAGGTCGTAAGGCGGATGCACCATGCCCATCACCTCCACTGCCACTACTACTTGTTGGTGTCCGATCGGCTGATGTGTCCCAGATGCGAGAACAGTGATCCTCAAGAATAGCCTGGATGAAAAAGAAAAGGAAGACTCATTTGAGAAACGTGAACGTCGTACCGAGAGCCTGATTGTGCAGGTAGATCATAACCAAGAAGAATTCTTCCGGAACCAATCACCTGCACCTCTTGCGGTGTGGAAGATCCCACCGCAAAAAACAGTAACGTCGGGTCTGCTCTATCCTCCTCTAGCAAGCCTTGAAGAGGCAAAATTCAACTCCTCCACTTATCGCATTAGCCAATTCATCGGGCGGGAATGATTCACCACCATCCACCCTTTAACATCGCAAGGCACAGCACAGGGTGACCTCAATTCTGACCAAGCGGGAGGATGCGGAGGAGGCCAACGACGAAGACCAAGAAGCGGCAGATTCGTCAGTAGACGAAACTTCAATCATGCTCACCCTAACACACCCACACACTAGTGTGTGTGCATGTGAAAAGCCTTTTTTTACGTGAGAACGCCAGAAGGCATTAATCACACCCATCTCATCGTCGCCTGCGTGGGAACGTTGACACGACGACGTCCGAACTCCTAGAAAACGCGTTTACGCACGCGAATACTCCACAGGGCAGGATAGCTCCGCAGTTTATTTGGTACTTCAGATGCAGTTATAAGTAGGAAAAAAATTCTTCTTGGTTGTTTTGCCCTCCTAGTTTAACTGCTTCCCTTTTACATTCGGCTGACCTACGGAGGTAGGTAAGAGAAAATCGAAGCGTCACATATATGTGACGCCAATAGTGAAAGTATCAGTGTTGGCTTAAACTGATCAGACAAGCTGGCTTGTCTATGATAACTTATTGGCTGACAGCTGAACCGCTTTACTGCCGTTAATCAACCCTCAAATATCCTCCACTCACTGAGTGATTATGTGAGTCCACCCCCTTACTCTGGTTGTACACAAGGTGTTGGAATTAGAACACTAATTGATGAGAAAGTCTCCTCCGGTCTGCCTTCCACCGATATTATAGGCCATAGCAATAAGATAGAATAGTGTGCAGATGCCTAAGTCGACCTTTTCAGTCTCCACGACGTCGGCGTATTCACGACAAAGCCACTTCCAGGCCCGTCATTTCTTGCACAACCTCCAGAGAGATGACTCAGGCGATACACTGGTTTAGACGTCTGCATTTCGAGCCTTTCTTAGGAGAGTGCGTACAGCTGTGGCTTGGTTTTACACGCACGCACACACGCACAAATAAGTGAGGTCACCCCGTCTGTCTGCCTTGTTTTTGGACCACGCAGTTCCGCCATTTTGCTCAAAAAATTGCTCCTTCCTTTAGTCAAAAAACCCCGGAAAAGTTGTACAAATAAAAGGTACAATCACTGCATAAGCATGTACGTGGGCAATTCGTTCTTCCAATGAGATTGGGGTGAAGGGAAAAGGAAACTTACATCCTAGGGATGATTAAATGATTCCTTCTGTTCTCGCCATCAATTACTACCACCTTTTGCTTGCAAAGCAAAGGCAATCATTTTTTACCGAAACTGCTGAAAGGAAAGGAGCAGTTTTCCTACCAATCGCTATCTGACCAGTACTGAGTGCCTTTCAGACAAGCGGAACTGTCAGTGCTGTCTGGAGGCGCCACAACACCAACCTGAGCATTATCGCCTTGTTGTGCATGCTGAACCCTTGCAGCAGCCAGTAGACGATCGGCCCATGGTCGCTGAAGAACCGAAGGCTTCGTTGATACTGTTGCTGTTGTGGTAGTCGTTGTTGTTGTTGTCGATGTCGACGCAACACTGAGATTAGCCATTGCCTTGGAGATGCTGCATTCTTCACTCTCCGCGGTGGTCAGCAGCGGCTGCGGTTGCTGCGTCTTCGAAGCTGAAGCTATCTCTGTCTCTGTCTTTGGCTCAACCTTCACAGCTTCCGTGGTCTTCGTAGAGGCCTCCTTCTCTTGACCCGTGTCCGGAATCTCTGTGGTTTCTTCTCCTTCCTCGTCATTTCCGACCTGGTGAAGAAAAGAATGAAGATCAGCTACTGTCTGGGTCATAGTCTTGTCCGTGAAACCTTAAAATGCATGTGGAGGCGCATTTATCAACGAACCGACAAGTCGGATCCATACTTAAAAATCCACATCAAAATTTAGAGGATACACACCTGAAAGTGATCACATCCACTGCCTCTCATGAGTGCTCCTTCCTACCCACTGACACAATACCTGTCTGAGAATGGGAAGCAGTAGCAGGAGGAGAGGAAGAGAAGAGACAAGGAAGTAGCTCCTCCCTCACCACCCCCCCCTTCATCAACTCCGCCCCATCCCATGTTCTCGCTGCCTGGTGTGTATGGACCAATCGCCTTTCTGGCCTGTCATGCAATCTGAGCAGGCCTGGGCCGATCAAGATGAGGGAGAGAGGGGGGAGGAGGTGTAATGCGAGAATGAAGGTTGGCTGTATCCCCCTTCCCGTTCTCGCCTCCTGTCGGGTAAAGCTATAACGGTCACTCGAATGTCATCCGACCAACGTGAGGCTGTCAAAGCACCACCACCACTTCAGGCTCTCTCCTAGCCCCACCCCAACCGTCAAACGGAGAAGAGGATAACAACAAGGGAGATTTTGATGTGTGAAATGCGACCATTGACTAAGGAGCAGACCCCTCTGATGTTTAGGCTGTACTGAGGTAACAATATGATCTACTTTTTTGGTCACCAAATGAGGTGAATACCATCTACCTAATAAGTGGAGCCTTCTCGGCCTCTTTCTTAGCATCTCAGGGCCGAAGATAAAGCTGTTTCCAAAGGCCTAGAGAATTTTCCATGACAGCTTTGACTAATCACTTCAATGAGACCTATAGCAAAGAAATACTGACGGTTGACAATCCCTCCAACCTAGATTTCCGCCTTGCCGGCACAATGACGTACGATCAGGGCGGGGGAAACAATACTCCCTCTTTTCATTGTCCAGTCTCCTCAATAGAGCAAGCTTGATAGAGGGGGCAGTGTTTATGGGTTCCCTCCAAATGCTCCACCAGTCGTTTGACCCTCATGCCCTTCTGCTGAATGAATACAATCCACTCGAAGAGCTGTTCCGACCGAAGCAGAAGAGTGACAATGAGGAGCACCAAAAACGAGGGACTGTAAGACGATAATAAGGCAACCTCTTGACTCGTAATTCTGTACCCACTGAGGCCGCTTCCGGTTCATCGGTATTCGGCACCCCACATAAACACTTGTTGGCGGTTCACTGACCTGTAGGTTTATTTGTCGAATGCGCTACGGTCGTTGAGGTGCTTCACGAGGTACCGTAGTCCTAACCGGTTAAAATAGGCGGCAGTATCCTTTAACCAAAGGATTCATCGAACGTCACCCACTTGGGGGCACGCCACTGCAGATTCACGGAGGGCATGAGGGCAAATCCCAAGTGCTACTTGCAGCAGGAGAGGCCTGAAGGGACAGCGCATGACAGGCCATGGTGCGTTTCGAATGCCAAAAATAGGTATTCTGTTTCGCACGCACACTGAGAGAGAGAGAGAGAGAGGCAAAACGGAGCTGCAACTCCCCCTCTTTCACTCCCTTTCACTCTCGGTGTTTCGCTTGTGCTAACTGTCAGGAGAACCGACCAACCAACCAACCAACCAACGGCAGACTATCGACTGGAGATGCACACACGTGGTGTTACTATGACTAATTACGAAGCAAGTCAAATTGGGAAATGAACGCGCAAAGGTTGAACGGTCAGGACTGGATTATTAAGCATAAAGCATTTTGGGGGGCTACGGAGGATAAGGACAGTGAGCGCCGCTGGTATACGTTAACCTCGATGATGAAGTGAGAAGTTCCTCATCCCCTCTAAGTCCGGGTCACTCCCAACTGAGCTAATCAGGCGTCAAATGATTGACAGGTGGGAGAAGAAAGTCCATAAAGCTGTCAGCTGACTGATTTGACGCATCTACAAATCAAAAACTGATGACATATCATGGCACGGAGCAACAAGAAGTCATCGCCTTATCTGCCGAGTAACTCGGTTTGACTACCTACCTCAACCACAGGCTCCGCAGGATGCACATCTAAGGGAGTATGCGCGTCCCCCAGAAGAGGCTGTCAACCTGATAGACGGTTTAGGCAGCATTCAAATGGCAAAAAAGTTGGAAGGAAGGAAAGGAATCCCATACTACCCAAAATATCGGCTACAAGAGACTGCCATGCTAAATATGCTCCTTGCAGAATGCCACCGCCTGACCTGACACCTGTCAAATGCAGTTTGGCGAAGAAAAGAATTGACCCCTGAGCGTCCTGTCTACATTCACGATGCAAAAGTAGCTGCAATGAGACTAAAAGAATGCTGCTTTTAGAGCAATCAACACATTTGACACCAGCGTCACATATGTGTGACGTGTGGTGGTTACCACTTTAGGGCAGCTGGTTACAGCGAATCGGGTGTAGTAAATAAAAACTAAAATAGCTAAGTGAATAAGCTTGCGGCTCAAGGTTAATTACAGGTTTTTCGGGTTTCGGAGAACATTTATACATAGAAAGTGCCTTTTGTGGGTAGCCACGGTGGCTGACCTTCCCACTTTTTGAGCCCACAAAATCAAAAACCATCGGAGAGCATGAACTAGATTATCCTCAAGACAGCCTAAATCCTGCTACGAATAGAGTAATAGTAAGGTTGGAAGATCATTTGGAATGACAACGACAGTGAAGAGCGATTCGACAGCTCAAGGTAGGGTCCGACTCGAAGACGGATCGTGATTCAGCGTGTCTTCTTTCAATTAGGCAAGCAATTTATTCGCTTCCAGAGAAGAAATTGTAGCATCACAAGCGGAGGTAGCAAGCAGACCCTAATTATGAGGATTAAACGGCATTTTGGGGGTAAATAAGGGGAAGGAAACACACCCTGTCGTGGTTGAACTGTTCTCGTCCCATCTTGCCACGTCTACTAGCGCAAGTCACCACGTAGCATCCGATCGCAACGACAAATGGCGGACATGGCAAATGTGCTCAGTCCTCTTCTTTCAAACAAAGAGGTGCGCCCACACCACCTTGCTCTCTCTACCCTGCACGCGCACAGCAGATGTCAATCAACCCCTCGGACCAATGACTAAGAGACGGAATAACCCAGACGCCGATGACAGGCGAGGACTAACAACCATGCCTTTCCTGACAAGAGGTCTCACCATCATGTCTCGCTGCGCCCTCCGCCCCTTCCACGTAGGTAGTTACTGATTTTAATCATTAATTGTGCCCTGATTGGGCGATTTGGTTGGCGTGTAGAACCAATCAGAAGTGGATGATCGAAACGCAACCACCAATCGGAGACTGAGACGGTTAAACGGGGATGTCCTTGTGACTTTCGATGGTTCCTCAAATTTTGAAAGATTTTTAATGAAGCCTCTGTATTAACTATTACACAGAACTTTTTAGTCTGCTGGGAGTTGGCCACCCCTGCCACTAGCTATCCAGGCCTTCTCTATCACGACTCCATGGATAACTCAAGTGGGTGCGATAAGCGGCCCCACTCCGCAATGATAATAACAATGTCGACTCTGCTTGCTGGGTACTATGCCAAGTGGGTAGAGAGAGACGGATGATTCTATGGGGACTCACGCTAGAAGGCCTATCAAAACCATGCCAAACTTCGGCAAAAACCCAAGTCCTGCCCCCGCCATAGTAAACATCATTTAAACGTCCCAAAGACTTGAAATAATCAGTTTTTTTCAATGGAGGTATTGAATTATGATGTCTTTGAAGAGTAGATGAGTTGGTAATAACCCTGTAAAATGCAGCTGGTGAGTAGCATTGAAAAGCCAAATTGTATTACAACTAATAAAACTTACCTCCGACATAAGCCGTTCAAGTCTTTCCATAGCAGCTCTGTCTTCCACTACGCGTTGAAGGCGTTCATTGAGGAGTCGAGCAAAGCCCGAGGGATCCAACTCGGCCATATTCTGGTCCCTCAACGTCGCCGTCTTACTGGTGGCAGCGGCACCAGCAGCAGCAGTCGAAGCACCGTTTGCAGCAGCTCTCCGCGAAGAACTGACGCCCCTTTTGTGCTTATGACCCAATGCACTGCCGCCACCACCACCGCCGCCGGAAGTAATGACGGCGGCTGGAGTGGTAGTCGTGGATGTCCCAAAGACGGGGTAATTAGTAGATATTCGAGTTGTGTGACGGATAGATGAGAGATGCATTCGGGCGCGTGCTTCATCACTTTAAAAAGAGGAAAAGTTGGCGTCTCTTAGGCGGTTACCGACCCATGAAAGTGCGCAAAATGTAGCAAATTTTCCTCAGGGTCTACTCGACTTATCTTACCAGTCTGATTTAATTCCCACAAAGCAGCTTCGCTAAGGGATGACTTGCCGATATGACTGGACCCTCGCAACCTGGGACACCTTACTCCACCTTCGCATCTATGTCGGGCAAAAGCACGCACTTTTTTTCTACGTCCTCTGCGTGCATCGACTTCTTTCAATTGCAAGTTTTTATGCTCACTACCATGTGGTATTGGGGCGTCCAATCCCCGGGATTGGGGAGGTCTTCCACGCACTGCCTCAGTGTTCATAGCCTATGGAATGGGAGCGCTGAGAAGGCTAGGAACGAAATCGCCGTGGTGGAGAGCGTCAGCAAAGCTCAAACATGTGCCTATCCGGTGTTTGGAGTGCTGGGACTACTCAGCTTAGATGTCACGCCGTTTAGCAACTGAGCTTGCCTGTCACTGCATATTGACTAGGTACGTCGGAAACAGACTGGTCGGCGGGGCATGAGCTGGCTGTTAGTGCGCATGATAGGACAGGATCGTCACTTGTTACCGCCCTTACTTCCACGATGTGTCATTCAACATCAACTTGAGCGTGATTATAGTTTATTTTAGCGCTTTAATTTTTTTTTCAACTGCATCCCCGGCACTTTTTGATCGTGGAGTGCACGTCCGCACGTATGCAAACGCGGTGAGGTGACGAATAACGCAGGTGAGGAGGCAAGCGCGATGACACGAACGCATACGCACAAAGCGTCGTCTAACGCTGTAAACAGACGCGAGAATGGAGGACGGAAAAAAACCCTGTACAGTGTTGTACGATGGCCATTGTTCCCTGGGTGTTGATTAAGCGATTTACCGCCTATGATTACGACCAGTACGTCAGGCCCAACCAAAGCACCCGGAAGAGGTTGGGCTGGGTCGAGCTCGCACACACATGGCGGAGCTAAGCCTTCAACCGGTGCAATTCCGATTACATCGGACAAAAGAACCCATGGAGGAGAATCAGCCCTTCAACAGGAGGGATAGAAGTGTGCCTACGTGATGATGAATGGTTCCGATGAACTCGCACTTTAGAATAGCTGACGGCCAATTCGATGCCGTATTTGTCCTTTCTTCGATTAACTCGCAATCACTGAAGAGGGAACAAAACAGTAGTGGCCTTTTCGTCCAGTTGCTTCATTATAGGAACAGATAGGAGCACGAAAACCACCTCAGCGCAGTAGGAGAGAAAGGCCAAGATTGTCTCAACCAGTTCTGGCCTCTCCCCAAGTTGCAAGAAGTAGAGAATACGCCACATAGACAACCTCTGATTTCGTGGATCTGTTCTGATCAATACAACATCATTCGGTCTTCAGAATGAGATTTGATAGATGAAAATCTACTGAAATGGAGAACCTCCTCGTTGTAATTTGATTATATCAGGCTTCCTTCGTCCTTAGAATACGAGCCCCAACAACTGCCGTTGCGATTGCAAGTGCAGAAAATGTAACGACGAACATGAACGTCCAGAGCGACGCTTAAAACGAGACGAGGAAGCCCAGTCGGTAGGACTCGAGGCCTTCAGCCTTAAAATGAATTCATTACGAGTCCCACGCTCGCTATCAACGTCACAAGCAAATGACAGGTGAGTGGCATCACTTCAATGATAAGTTCCGACGCCAAATCGCGGAAGATGGGGGATGAATTACTTGGTCCAAGAAGGTTAATTGCACTTCTCTAGTCCTTCGCATACCGACCAAGGTGGTACCAGAACCTCCCTCTGGAACAGATGCTTGCAGAACTCGACCCTCTAGCATGTACCTAACCAACCAATCAGATGGTCCACTTGCTTGCAAAGGTGGCTTCAAATCACGTCCCACTTCAATACTGCCGTCTTCTGTTTTCACTGTCCAGTCATTTTGTCTGTCAGCTAATCAAACAGACAACCCTCAGACACCCCAATAACCATGCAACAAGTAGGTCAAAAAAGCATTTGCCCCTTCCCCAACAAAAAGTCTTCACCATGGAGCCAGTCAGTCAAACCGACAATAGAGAGAGCAAACAATAAATGTCAAAAAATTGGAACTGCAGTCTGAGAAGAGGCATATTTAGGACCGACTTTTATGGCCAAAGGGGAGGTGTAGATGCGGGGCAGTCGAGTACCCCACTTTGCCACCTTCGTTTAGGCAAAAAAGTCGAAATTCCGGTTAACAGGCAGATGCAGAGGGTGGAAGGAAAGGCACGGGACAGGAGGGCGGAAGAGGAGGAAAAATTGCTCGAGTTAATTGCCTCTTGCTTTCTCATCCAGTCTCATAAAATAATCTTATTTTTGCTGTCGGAGAGCTTCTACCGCGCAACATCTTCGAGCTCTGAGTTGACCAGCATATTTCAGGGCTTGTTCGGAGATGCTTCCGAGACTATCCGCTTATTGGACCTAGTCGGAGAATCGCAGCCTCCCCTCTTAAATGTCGTCTACAGAAAAGGCCCTCCGGGATGCACTGAAGAATCTTCCACCATGATTGGATATTAGCAGAGGAGATGAGACAGAACGACGTGACCAACTTGTTAGTGATTTCATCATGTCTCTTCACTTTTCCGCCCAACAGATCTTAGGAGCAATGCACCGGTCACCATCCAAACACGGACGACAGCTTACCTCTACTTCAGCATGCACGTTTACCGGATTTGAACCTCCCTGGACTACAGCGTTTCGAGGGTGGGAGGTGGGGGGGGGACTATCAACAGGTCTGGTCACAACATCAAGGGCTAACTAAATGTTTGTTTTGCTCTCTTTAAGGAAAGATTGAAGTCAATGCTGTTTTCTTTCCACCGTTTTTATTAGTGTTAGTCATCAAAGTTTGGGGAGGAGCTAGCACGACGAAGCCAAACGCCAGGCTAGCTGAAAGCTGGGTCATTACAGAAAGGGAAATGGGCAGGGGCAGAGGAGGGAGACAGTAACACAACTTTAAAAACCCATTTGAGATACGGAAATGAGTTGAAACATTATTTATTTGTCGGAAACGGAAAATTTGCTCCAGTGCAACTATTGTACTTGCTTTTCTAGCCTAAACCTGTGCGTCACACATATGTGACAGTTTAATTCAACGAAAACGAAGTGGATTTAAAAGGTACAAGAAAAGCCAGATAAAAGACAATTAATGTCATGATAGAATGGTAGAGCATCTAGATGGACTTTTCTAGCCTAGACGGACTTTTCTAGCCCAAATTTGTGCGTCACATATAAGTGACAGTTTGAAGGGAAATAAAGTAGATAAAAATTTACAACAAAAGCCAAATTAGTGTAAGTTGATAACACAGTTGAGTAATACAATGTCAGAATGGCATAGTGGTAGGAGTCTGCCTATGAGGTCTTGCTAATGAAAGCGGAAATGACCTGTAGGATGAAATTTGACACCCTAGGGAAAACGACAAATTATTGGCCAAATAATACTGCCAATTCAGACGCAATTGCAAAGAAATGGATGAGAGTATCCACTGCCTTCTGCTACGACATGCCATCTTGGTCTATCACAAGCTACTGAGTCTGGCTCGGCCCAGGCTTATCTTCCACAGGTCACTTAAGAACAGACTACTTCCGCATCAATATTACACCAAAATGAGTTGGACTTTTGATTTACTTCTGACTACCAAGAGGGCCTGCCAAGAGTCAAATTTTCCTCCAATTGATGAGACAATTAACTGGAAGTAATTATGCAACAGAGGAAACAGGAGATCACATCAACAGTTAGAAGTGAAGGGAGAGCGAGGGAGAGATAAGCCTGAGTGATTCTGTCACCAGTGGTGATACTGTTTCTGCTAAAGATGGGGGTGGTGGTGGTGATGATGATGGAGATGATGGCGTGATTTCATCTGGACACCTGCCGTTGAGTGCCCTAATTAAGCTCTTATCCTGACCTGCATATCTCAGCCCTTCCCTAATGGACAGGCGCATAGCTCACCCCCAACACTGGGTGGTGATAGTAGCCATGACACATTCGATTGTTTCCCTGATTACTTTTGGATTAATTTAATAGAATATCCAAAAATTTTTGCTTTAAGTCGTGGTTGTCCTCATCAAAATCACTGACAAGTTGGGAGGAGATCAGTCAGACCGACTGGAAGTCCCATGCAGTCAACGCAGACAGACGCTCAAGACGGAAAAGGGGTGAAGTTGGTCAGAAAAAAAGACGCAGGGGACGGTAGTCTAGCCCTCTTACTGATGTCTACTTCAACAATGTGAAGGATCTTGAGATAACAGACCAAGGTGGTGATTGTGGCAGCAACAAGACTGTTGAACTATTTCTAGGGGATCCGAGACTAACCTGACTAATAACAAAGATAATATGTGCTAGGCATCTCTAGTTCTCCCCATACCACGAATTAGTCAATGTCAATGTTCCACGATCATCGTCGCTACTTCTACTGCTCCTAATTGCCAGTAAATAGTCGTGCGCCAATCTTTTCCTTTCCATTCCAGACACCGTTAATCAAGACGACGTAAGAGGCATCAGTGATAGTGCGTACGTGCTTCTGTGCCTGCGTGGGTGCGTCGGGATTTTCCCTCCACCAAAGTGTCTAGCCCAAATACCTCGGGCATCTACTCATCTCCATGGATGACTTCAAGGACAACACAATGCTCTAGTCGACGCTGCTTCACCTCACGGCACGCCACGCGAAGGTGAAGGCGCGCCCAGCAGGTTGACTGTGAGGCGTTCAGATGAATGTTATCAACAATTCAAGGACGAACAGCCATCTGTTTGATTCTTATTGCCGATAACAACCAGCCACAGCCCTCAACCTTGACAGTCACTTCCGTGACCTACTCGAATCCGAGTCCTTGATCTTGGATCCTGAATTCTGAACGCCTGAAAGAGCCAACATCTCTGTGAAACGGCAAATTTGTTGCTCTCAGAGTACGTGGAAAGAGCCGCACGCCGTCGACCACCACAGATGAGGAGGTGAAGCCAGGTTTCTTTGGCTAAGGCGGTCCAGTGGTGCTGTTAAATCGTTCTGGGCCGAGACTCATTTACGCCCTCTTAACGCTCCAGGAGTTCCAGACTTCACAGAAGAAATCGAAGTGAAATTTGTAAACCTTTTTCATTCGGTCATCGCTTGACACCTTCCTCGGGTTCCAATGACGACAGTCCACAGCGTGCCGACCTGGTGGTTTTTTTGCCACTCTAATGTGCTAGGGTGACGAGTTTTCCCACCGAATCCTCCACTCCAGTAAGGCTCAGGTATTTTGCATTCTAGCCAGCGCGACAGACAAAATGCTTCCGCCAAGCAGAGAGGCAGGAAAAGGAGGCACAGGAAAAAGAATAGGAAAGACAAAAGGGGAGAATGGGCGAACGGGAGGGTAGAAAACAGTGCCGTCGGCAAAATGATGAATGTGTGTGTGGGTGCGTGCAAACGTGCGAGCGTGTTGGCTGGCTGGCTTGCTCGCCTACGTTACGCGCCAGCACTCGTGTCTCAGAGAAAAAGGCAAGAGGGACGAGAAAAGGCGGAGAAAGAAGCAGCAGAAGCAACAGCAGCCTCTACAGTAGCAAAGGTAGATAAAAACTGCGTAGGGCTAAGCGGAACTACGGCTGCAAAAAGCGCCGAGGATAAGAGAAAAGCGAAGCAGGTACGGCCCACTCTTGCTGCTACTACTGCCATTGCTGACGCGCTTTGATTGTGAACTGATTGGCAACCGTAATTCCGACAAAGAGAGGGGACTAGATCCGGATAGCCTCCCTATAGACGGTAGAACCGGTAACCTCGGTGCCAGTTTTGGGGGACATATGGAAAGGTCTTCTCAGCGTTTTGTGGATTTGGACTCCCCGACAGTGGAATGTAGCTCCATGGATCCCAATTTTATGCTATTAGTCTCCGAACTCCTCTTCTGAAGGCACTTCCAGCCTTGCGCACTTGGTTACTTCATCAGAGTTTACTAGAGCGCTATCACGTGCAGCATCAAATGAAACGATTAGGAAGGACAATGCCTTTTGATAGGGGAATTGGATGATTGAAATGACAAACTAGAAGATGGGACGATTGTGTCTCGGCTATGAAGTTCGGAGAGATAAAAATACACCTTTTTGGAGATCCATTCGATGGATAAAAGTGTGACTCGGCCCTATGAGTTATAAGTAGTATACCTTACAAGGAAGGAAAAAGAATCTATTACCAGCACCAACCCATTCATCATGCAACCCTCACCACCCTAACTTTCGAGCGTATACACGATTGCAGAACGGAAAAGGAATGGTGGAATTACTACCCTCCAGGGCGTCACCTGATTGGTTAGTTGAAGACGAGAGAGAAGCAACTATTGGGTGGTAGAAGTGGCAGTTGTGGGCACCAGAAAGGCAGCGGTTTATGGCGACCGGTTCGCCAATTTCAACCCTCTTAAATAAACTTCACTTTTCAAGTCTTTTCACACGCACACACACCTAGAAGGAGACTAGAGGTGATACCTGGGTGGATGGGACTGCATAAACAAGGCTGCAGAGAGCGTCAATTTACTGGGTGCATGCTAATGCGCTAGCCTTAATAGAGCCTAATATAACCCGAACAAACAATTCGCAATCCAGATCGCAATCCATCTGGTTTAAACAACGACCTGTGCGAAAATTGAGGATCCACATCACCACAGGCCAGGAATAACTAATCTGTAAACCTTGGATCTCAAGGTTACCGCTTTTGACAGCAATTTATATCCCACCGAGGTTAGAAATAAAAAGGATTAGTTTAACGTGAAACCACGCATTTCCGACTTGTAGTCATGGCACTGGCACGGTCATTGGTGGGATAGCAGAGGTGAACCAATCAATCAATCATCATCCCGAGGTTCGGTTTTTTTGCCTCTACCTTTTATGGTTTCACACCAATCCATGTATTTGCAATACACAATCGGGTACAGTGATAAAGAATACGCATTCCAAGCTTTTAAATCGAGTTTAATAACGAAAACTGGGGCGTCGCGTATACGTGACGCAGATGAAATCGGCCAACAAATTGTACATTGCAAAGTGCTCGTGCTTAGAATGGAAATGTGACTCTTAAAAGGGACTAAGTGTGAGGTTTGGTGGTTCGTGAGCTCAAGAAGGGCAGGATGGTGGGAGAGATAGACTTACAGGTAGGTGAAACACCCTCTCCCCACCCACGCTCCCTTCCGCCAACTCAAACACTGCGCAGTTACTGTGGCATGTCATTGCACCACAAGTGGTGCCACAGATACTGCTACTTATGGTAGTAAGATACTAAAAGAACGCATTTTTACACCTAGCAATTCTAATACGGACGATATAAAATCCCCCAGGTGGTCTGGTAGCAGTGACGGAGGTTGTGTGAAAAAAAATCTGCCACAAGCATACCCACACGCACAACAAATCCGCCGAGAGAGGATGACAGCGGGACCAAGGGAGTTAATAAAGTGGTGAGAACCTGAGAGGCCTTCGCAGGCGTCAGAAGGGAAAATCTCCCAAGTTCCGGTCCAATTAATCCCCTTCTTTGCGCCCTAATCCAACACTAGACTAATTCACAACTTCAAATACTCCGGCGGCAGTCATCGGCCGGGAGAAAGCACTTGTCGTAGGGAAGAGAGTACCGAACGCAACACAGACCCCAAATCCAACACTTCAAAAGGTGAATGAGCCTAACAGAGCAGTAAACCTTGTGAGCAGCTTTACTGCTGATCTAGTTTTCCACATTTTCGCAGATTCACACAGTCACATCGAAGAGAGTTACTCTCCACTTGATTGGCAGTGAAGAGGGCCTTTCCGACCTTCATTGAAGTAGAAGGGCAAAAAAGGAGGGTAGAAATTTCAAAATATTCCAATTTACAAGAAATGTGGATTGATACATCCCGAGGCGTCATATCACATCTTGTTTACCTAATTACCACCCCTACCCCCTCCTGCCCCTTGGGACTCAAAGGACCGACCGATACAGTCCCCATTGGTTGGTTTAGTGCGTTAGTCACCACTTCAGATGATCAAAAGACGATATCAAAGGAGAATCGCTTTAAGCTCAGAAATTTAAAATGAATTTCCAAACTCCAAAAACAAAAACAGAGGACAATAAAGTGCATTCAAACTTTTCCTTTGCTCCACTCTACTAAACAACTTCAAGAACCCAAGAAATGGGGTGAGAGACATCAAAGAGAAGTAAAATGCCCGAGAGCACACACTTAATTTATCCGCGTAGAAGAACAAAGAGGGCTTAGATAATCCGCTTAGCAAAAATAAAAAAGAAAAAGATTTCTAAGCACTGAAAAGAGGTATTTAATGACGGCCTTTTGATCACTAAACAGTTCAGTTAATACCCTAAGCTTTACCAACCCAGACAGTCAGTCTGTATAGGTCGCCTATTAATCACCTTTCATGAGAAGAGAGAGCGACAAAATCAAGACTAAAAAATAATCATTTTGGAGAAGAAAAGAAAAAAAGAGAATTTAAGTTAACTTTTTACTCTCACTTACCACGCGCCATCGATGTGGGAGAGATTTTCCTCCGTGTGAGCGCCACTAGAGAGGCTGTGATGCTCCGAGTCTTGCATGGAGACCGGAGCAAAAGAGACGTGGTAGGGATTGGGAGGTGCCCGCGCAAATCCCCCTTGCGGTGCCAGCGGAGGCGAGCAGTACTCGTACTTGGGACTAGAAATGTGGACCCGCGGGAGAAAAAATCGATAATGAAGCGGAGCCGCCGAAATTGGGTACGAGGAGACATTGAATTTGCCCCATTGGAAGGGGAAAAATTTGGGCATTAAAGTATATGCAGAGAGGTCGAGAGGACACCGTAGCTGTTCTACTCTGCCTAGGGTTGCTCCCTCGGCCATACAATCATCGCAACCAGAATCATCATGGCGGCGACTGATTGTACGGTAGGGGCGGTGCGTAAAGTCCGATGGCCGAGGCTACAGGTGAGAAAGTAGTTGGCTGCCCCACTCCTCTACTGGTAGGGGATTTTAATCATGCAACTGAGTCACGCACCACTTGAGAGACCATGAGCCGAAAGCTGCCTGTGGCGGTGGCGGTGGACGCATGCATCTCAGCTCACGCGTGAATTAGCACCAACGGCAATCCCAACTGTACGCCACTCGATGCGCCGGAGGGTACTGGCTCAAGTGACCCTCCCTCCTCTCACAACATCAATCAAGACAGGGTAATTCTCTCCAATTGCGCTTAACTTGTGAGGACGGACAAATAGGGAGAAAAAAGGTAGTTTTATGTCAATCAGGCCGGTGTTTATTAGTCTTCAAAGAGGTTACCAAGGTGAAGTGTACACATAAGTGGCGAAATCGTTGAAGCGGGAGTAATAACCTAGTCTTTCATTAAACAAGGAAACGATGTATGCTTGATCGTGCCACAGAAGAGGACACACCATGTCTCGAAGAATCTTGGAAGAAAGAATTCGTGTGATTCAACTTCCGCGCTACTAGGCTTTTGATGAATTGGAGAACCTTGATCAGGGGGATTTTGAGTCAAACTTTACAAGTAAGGCTTCTAAGAAGGCACACTACCTTACTCGATGCTACAGTATTCGACTACACGCCACGTCACTGCACAGTCGATGACGACGCCCTCAACCGCTCCGGTCAGACATTCAACTTGATTAGTGTCAACGCTCCAAAGATGGTCAGCCATAATCCTAAAGCTATTAGTGATCCAAAGTCTAGGTGGTTCCCACCACAACCTCGACAAAACTGAAGTAGCGTCTGGAACACCTGTCTGATCCTGAATTTACAATCTTGAACGTCGACAAGCACACGTCTCTGTTGGAAGGTTTGGAGCGATGAGCACAACATAATCACTCTTTGTTACTAAAAAACCTTGCAATCGGAAGAAGTTGGTGCAAGCAGGGTACGCAGAGAGGCAGTCGCACGGTTTTCATTGGCATGGATGTGGAAGCCAGGCAAGGTTTCCCATCAGATGATGATTCAGCCGCATCGAGGCCGCATTGCAGGTATTCGGACTAACCACCTTGACACTCGTCTCTCTTCCTCTCTCTCTGTGTGTTTACGAATAGGAAGAAGTGAACATGTAAAAAGTGGATGCAGTTAGCGCTCATTGAAGTGTGTTGCATTTTGCCGTACAAGTAGATCTGAAAGTTCCGGCTTGATGTGAACGTCGTCTCCGATTGGCTGTGAAACCCCCAATTTTTAAGTATAGACCATAAAAATGTAGATTTACTTAATTTTACAGATTTTTGATTATATCACTTCGAAAAAAAAGGAAAAAAAGCAACATTTAAGGAATAAAAGGAAGAAACACTGCGCACAAGAAGTCGCAAACACTAGATGAATACAAATACGTCCCAACCAAGCGGGGAGCAGCACTTTTGCGCTACAAAAATTTGGCGAAAGTTATCCGGCAAACACGCACCGTGTGTCCATCAATGCAAAAGTTTTTTCCCTTTTCTCCCGCCCCTGTCTCCGCCTCTCCTCCACTCAGCAGCTACCGCCTCGAGCGCATCTTGTGCGTTGACAGCAGTCACAGGGGCTAGGAAAAACAACCCTGGGAGGAACAAACGCATCTAAGTGTGAATTCACGTCTTGCATGCGTGCAATTGTGACAGCACATTCGACCTTGACCCAACCAATGGGGAATGAGTTTCGCTTTTCGTTGAATGCATGCACAGAGTGGATCGCCTTGATGGACAAATTTATTCGTCCAGGCCATGGCAGGTCTCTATAGGCACTGGAACCCGACACCCGTGCTTGGCATACTCCATCGAGTTAGAATGAGAACGAGGGAGAAGGCAGAGGTGGCAAGCGCGGTAAAGGCGAGTTATGAAGTTATGTGCGTGCATGTCAATCATCCTCGTCGGGGAAGGTTGACGTCATTTGAAACGATTTGAGGTAGACGTCGTAAATCACAAATATCAAATGAGAAGCAGGAAATAGAGAATGGAAGGATATGTCAATCGAACGCAATCCCAGATGATGTATGATCCCCACAACTCAGCTGCTAACGGAAGGCAAACCACACCATTCAGCTTGATGCATGACTCCCATTGAAATCCTCACGAGAGACCTTCAGGTTCTGGTGCAAATTGGGTGAATCACTGGGTGTGTTGATCGCCATGGTGAATTTAAAGAAGCCAATGAAACACCGCAGATAGTGGCTTGAAATATGGCGAGGTCGGTGAGGTCAGGGTGCGTCCACCTTACGGGCGTACAGCACGGCATAGAAGTGTAGAGTGCAGTGAGACATTTGCCTCCGACTGACGATCTCACCGCCACGATGCCCACGCAGAAGACAGGTTTATGTCGAGACCAGGGTACTCGATAATGATTGGACATGGAGACCTCGGAATGCAGTTATTCGATGGACGACTAGAATCCTTCGCCGCCTTTTCCATGAGGCGCCAGTATTCTACTCGGTTTGACTAACTCAGCTCGGTTGTCAGAGTTGCCAAAGCATCAATTTTTGTGGTTCCTTCAAGCGGATACGACGGCGGAGTAGGAGCAGGATAAAAAAGGAGGTGGAATTGACAGGAGTAAGCATGGAGAGTGAGAGACACACCGGCTCATGTCAAGTTGAGGCTTCATTAGATATGCAGTGATTGATCCACCGAAGGTGTAAAGAGGCCTCCACACGCATACATGTGCACAAGCCGTCTCGCGTGTGTGTATACCTGTGTGGGTGAATTAAAAAGGCATTAAGAGAGCCTATCACTCAGCCCCTGGCTGAATCTGGCTCACTGGCCTTCAATTAAGTGCTGCACGCCTTGATTGACAGATACCGTCGCCTGTTCAGCCTAAGTGCTTGCATTTATAAGACGCTGGCTAGCGAGAACAAGAGGTGGCTGCAGACGTAGATAGCGCATTTTCAAATCGAGTTGGAACTGCTGAACTGGGACAAGGGACGAAAAAACAACTTTATGAAGCGCTAACAAGCTCACTACCTCCTGCATCAACATACACACACACACACACAGAGGGAGAGAGAGAGTAGTGTCAAGGCGATTAGCCCGAATACCCGTTATGTGGCCTTGGTACGGCTGAATCATCGTCAAATGTGAAATGTTGCCTCGCTTCCATATCCATGCCAATGAAAACCGTGCGGCTGCCTCTCTGCGTACCCTGCGTGCACCGACTCCTTCCGATTGCGGGGTTATGTGGTAATGAAGAGCGATTGTGCTACATTCATATTGAAAACCGTACCACAAAGACGCTCGTTCCCTTCATTCATGGGTTTGCAGAAATGACTGCCGAGGTGGAGGCTTCTAGGCTACAGGGTGAGAATGCTGAGAATGGGAGGCAGGAAAACACCACAATTTGAATCGTCACCAAATCCATCACTAACCAATTTGAATGTCTTACTGTTTCGCGATTGAATGCGTCCGTCATGTCAGCCTGACTGGATAGGTTCGCCACCTATGCAGCAGCCACTGTTACTTGCAACTGACTGACAAATTGTCACCTATCAAGGGATGTGGCACAGCCACGCCAGCAGAACGTCAACATAAAAGTCCCGATTTGACGCAAACTTCACCTTTCTGTGTTTCCTGCATCATGATTGCCTCTAAAACGCTTTAAAATGCACAAGTAATCAAGTTGCAGTGGAGTTGGTGCGTTGTTCGGCCCTCAAAGCAGATTGATTGATGACCTCTACTGAGATCGACGAAATTCACCAAGGCAATTCCAGATGGGATGCAAATTCACTACACCGACTTCGGTCCCGTCTTCTGAGCGAGTCTGGCGTACTCAATTAGAAGACAATGTTAACACCCCGTCCCTGTCCTCGCAGTGTGCAAGCGCTTCTGTACTTCCAAGTGTTCGGGTGTCAAAATACTGCCCGGATGGACCAACATGTCTGTGCTCTTTCCAGCTGTTTATCACAATTTTACTTCAGCTTCATTACACTTTAACAGGACCGGAGAAATGTACAAATCGAAATGTTAGAAGGAAACAGATTCACACCTCTCCCCTCCTCCTTCCTCCCTTTCCTCCCTCTGCGTCCTCGCCATCCTTTGCACGCCCACCGCCAGCGCCAACGATCAAAAGTTAGGAGGAAGGGGGGAAAAGGTAAAAGAATTTTGACAAGAGGTAAATTTCAATGTCACATGTTGATCAGAGGTGGGAAAAGCAGAAAAGAGGGCAACACTAATGAAATTCAGTTAACAAAAAGGCAGACAACTCAAAGGAGAAGGCCAAATGCATCGAATCTGTTGAATTGATGAGGCAGGCAAACTCAAAGCTCCGATTTAAAGGGATTGGAGCAAGGTAAAATAGCTAGTAAATTATCCCGACACGTGATTAATTTCAATTTAAACACCAGTAGTGAAGACGGAACGAAGTAGGTGGACGAGCGAATAGAAACATCTGCTCGGGTCACCCTCAGGGGGGAGTCAGTCACCTCCGACCAAATTGACCAAATCAGAGGCGAAACTATCCCCCCACCTGACGAAGAACAGTCCGCATCTACTTTCCTTGATTCGTGTCACACGGATGTACGAGCAACCACATTTGTGCGATCGGGCGCGTCACATACATCCGACGCTGATAGCGACCGTGTGGGAGGATTTGACGCTTACCACGGAGTTTTGAAAGCACTGTAACAGGCAGGTAGTCAGAGCATGCAAAGAAGAGCCACTGAGCTTTTTTGTACCCATTTCTTATCTGCCGACTAGGGTGTGTCAGGGCCATTTAAACCTGGTTGTTTATTTGCAAGCGGGTTGGGCATCGGTCCGTTCGCACATCCACTTCCTGCCTTCCCTAGCCTCCTCTTCAGGTGAAAACCTTCCCCCCCACCCCTTTTCTCGCCCCACTTGAAAACGCCCCAAAAAGGAGTCAAATGGAAGTAAGCTTCACCAATCCTCAATTTCGCCCCTGGGCTGACCTTTTGAGGGAAGTGACGTGGGTTCCCGCCTTCCCATATCCTTACCCTCGTTTCCGTGTCAATCAGAGGGTTGAAATGATAGCGAGTGGGAGGGAGAGGGGATGAAAGATTCAGCTAAATCGTGGGAAATTTTCAGCATTTTTGTGTGCCAACATGAGCTAAATGCATAAAGTGAATCCTTCATCTCATAACCTCACACAAGCTATTTCCCGACCCACTTTTCTGTGCCATCTCGTGGGAATGCATTAGTTAATCCGCGTGGTATAAGAGCGCTTTTTCCTCAAGGCAAAGTATCTTTTAAAATGAAAAAGTTTTCACTGGAATGTAAAGGAATGAGGTGCAAACAGGGGGAGCTTTCGTAAAGGGTCAGTAAAACGGACAATTTGGCATCCCATCCCATCAGCAGGAGCGATATAAGTAGTATCTCACTCGAAAGCTGATCAAGGAAACCATTTCTTCTCGACTGTAATCACTGTCGAAAAGGGAGAAATTTGGTCACTGCCAATCAGTGCGCTGTTTGATAAGAAACAGGTGTTGTCCCTCCATTCACTTTATCCCCTGTCATCCTAACTGCAGGACAGAATAACCACCCACGTAACCGGTGTCCCATTTCTGGCCAGGCTTGTAAGACTCTTCCGGTGGAAAAGAAGCTGCAACTCAGCAATGTAGCCTCAAAAGGTAACAGCCTGCGAGAAATTGAGTGGTAACTCCAAAAAACGCAGAAAAGGCCCCACAATAGGTACAAAATAATAAGGCTTCTAGTCTTTCACGGGTACTGAAAAAGACATTTAACGAAAGGAAGTTGCATAGTGATTCACCCTCGTGAATTAAGGCTAAGTTGGACATAGATCCCATTTAAAAGACTAAACAAGTTAAAAAATCGAAACAAGCAGCTCCAGCAAAAGGGAAGGACTATGAGAGGTGGACATTTGAAAGGTGAGGATCCCCCCACGGTGCTCCTCCTCGCCTCTGAGTATTTTACATAGAACACTCACCAAACAGCATCCATCCACTTCCTCTGGCCGGCCCCAGTCATTCTTCCCATAGATTTATGTTGTGTTGGTGATAGGGGGTTACTGGGTCCCGGAATTTGCTGCTGTTGTGGGAGGGGCGTTTGGCAGTGAGGACAGCAGGCGAGGTGTTGAGGCACGGGCAGTTCAGCCCTCTGAAAACGCGTCATCTGAATATTCTCCTGTGTTAATGGCGCTGGAGGATAGCAGGTCTGTGGCGTGGGTGGAGGATAGTAGGTCACTCCCCAGGGATTCCCACTCTGACATGCACACTGTTGTTGCAGCATCGGAGGTCCACAGAAGTAATGGTAGGTGGCAGGTGTAGAGCTACCTCTCAGAGGCAGCGGCGCCTGTCCCAACTCTCTATCCTCCTCCACTGTGGGTAGATAGGCGGTATGACGGGCGAATTCATCCTCCGAGCACATCAAAGCAGGCTTTGGTCCCAGACCACCCTGTTGAATGTGTGCGATAAAAGCTTCCGATTTGAGGAAGGCTTGATACGCCGTGGTGCGGAGAAGGTGACCAACTTCAGCTTGGGCTTCATCAAAGACGGTCTGGTCCAGGGAGCTCTTGTGCGCTAGACGATCCGCGATTGAACGGCGGGTTTCTGGACGCAAACGGACGGGGGTATGATTACGTCGACTGCGAGATGCGGTGGTAGCGGAGGGAGGCGGGACTCCGCTTGACGAGGCAGAGGCAGAAGCGGAAGCGGAGCCGCGAATGTAGGTTTGATAAATAACCTTGATAAGTTGTAGGATCTTCTTGCGGTCAGAGGGGTCAACTTTGCTGCGAAAACCCTGAATCGCAAACCAGAAATCAAGGAGGTTCCCACAGCCCTCCGACTCGAGGTAGGATTTGAAGAGGGCCACCCCCTCCCCATCGCTTAGTAAAGCATCGAAACTGGCGGCCCATTTTTGCCATGTAGACTGGACCTGCTCTAGTTGCTGTTGCGACTTTTGAGCCTGGTGATGGGACTGCTGTTGATGCTGCTGGGCTTGGTGGTGCCATTTACAATCACTAAAGGCCCCGTAGAGACTCCCGTAAACGTTTCCGCAGCCGCTACCACTTCCAGTGCCACCAGAACCACCAGATCGGTCGCTGCGACCATCAGCTTCGTGACATGAGCGAAGAGAACCCGGTGGATAGCTCATTTAATAGGAGAATGAGTTTGCCATTAGCAAATGGATTTCGGATCTACAAAGGGGTTAGAAAAATTAAATTATATTTCCAAAAATTAGAGAATAATTTCAGGCGCAACCTAGTTTAAGGCAAAAAATGACAACAAGCTTGCTTATTGCCATAAATACAATACTGTAAACCCATGAGATGACACTTGATGTGTATGCAATTGTCAACAGAAGGAGTAAAATTGCTTAAGAGCCGATGCAAAAAAAATTATTAAGTAAATAAAAAGATGCAAATATCCTGTCAGAATAATGAGGAAAAGATGCGACTGCAAGAAAGAGAGGTGGACGACCCACCTAACATGACAAACAGAGCACTCAACCAACGCGCTGAAACCCAGTTAGCAAACTGCTATTTTATATTAAGGTCACGCAGGAAACTCTGGTTGATCCAAACAAATGCAAACGCAATCTAATTCGTTGTTCAGTAGGAATATAAGTTTTCTCTGCAAAAAATTCCGCACGTAAAAAGAAGCCGTAAAACGGATGAAAGGGGTCTTACTTATTTTGGGCTAAAGTTTATACCTACCGAGTTTCCAGCTAGTGTTGCGTATTTAGCACTAATCTCTACTGTTCTTGAATAAAAAAGCAAATGCATAGAATGCTTTAATGGACTGTCGTAAGACTACTAGAGCATACGGTAATGTGTAGGAACCAGTTCACTTACAATTACTTCCACTTATGCGATAAGTGTGAATGTGTTTTAGCTGACTTGTGTTTACATCAACCTGGTGATTAAAAGTTCACACCAGCCCTCATCTTGACTTACCACAGTGTTTCGAGTCCTTAGTAGAGTCGTGGTAAGTCATATGAATAGGAAGGAGGATTTATTATAAACATCTGAAAGGGTTGAGTTGCTGTAGACATGACAGAAGGCATATGCTGCTGTGTGGACGTTTAGCCTGCGCTTTGTGAGGTCTTAGTAGACGGACTTTTAGTTAAACAAAATATCAGGTTACAACATTGTTGTCATCTGCTTTTGAGTGCCATCGCTAAAGCATTCTCTAGTGGTCCTTCATCAGCCGTCAGAACGTAGTCCATGCTGTAAAGACCAGGCGAGGAAGTACTTGACTACAGTACCAATCCACCTGAACGATGTCATTGCATCTGGAGGTCCTTCTCAAACACAGACAAAACTAAGGAAAGGAGAATTTGCCGACGAGCGTGTCTTGTGCCCCGACCAACGTTCACTAAGAGCAAATGCCTGACAGATTACACTTGACGCAACCCCAGGCGAAAACCTACACCAGCTTGCTCCCTCCTCGCCAGCTTGTTCACGTTTCGGTACCACTCAGCCAGTGGAAGCATCGAATTCCTACCCAGTTGCCGCTCTCACTTGCAGACCGCGGGCATGGCAATGGAAATCGAGAAAAGGGGGGTCGAGGAAGACCATGGAAGAAAAGGAGAACAAGAAAATCATTTACTACTTTGCTCTTTATACACATCAAAAGGCGCGATGGAGGGGAGAATAATGGTGAGGGAAAAAACGGGCCCTAAGCAGGAGTGAGAGGCACACCTCATCCAAAAAATCGACTTGAGGAGGAGGAGAAGGGCAGGGGGTGAGATGGAGACACGAGGGGAGGGGAGTAGGGAAAAGGATTCTACTTTAATTTCTCTAGTCGAATTGTGGGGACGCAGCATGTCGTTGACGGGTGGTGAAAGACGATTTTCTGCCGCGAGACTCATGATGTTGATGGGAGTCGAAATTTGAGAAGGTGGATCGATGCGTCACTCATTCCCACAGCGATCAGCGGCTGTCAAAAGAGAAACAAGAATGAACGTCAAAACTCGCCTTCCAGTCCAGTCAACTCACCCTCACGGACCTTCTCCTACAAACCCACCATGCTCATCATCTGCTCCAGCAGCAGATGATGAGAGCACCTCCACTCGTAGGAGGCCTCGAAAAAAGCAAAGGCCATCCCGACTCCCCACCCTATTCACCCTCCGGTTCTTTGAGGAAGGAGAAAACAGTCTTCGACCGAAGAAAAAAAGGAAGAAATCAAGTCACATCTCGGAGGCAATTCGCCGTCGATTCTTCCATCCCCAGGTGGATATCATTCCCACCGCTTCTCCCCTCCGTTCCATCGAGAACCGAGTGAGTTACGCTTTGAGGGATGACCTAGTGCTATCGCAAGAAAGACATTTCGTTGTTGAGTCTTCTACCACTGAAAGAAGCTTTGACGAGCCGTAGACAATCCCCTCCATAGCACCGTTCCTTGTTCCAAACTAACTAAGCCCGTAGGAACCGACTTCCTTGAAGGTCATCCGAGTTCAGTTCCTACTTCGACATCTGGATGGTTAAAAAGCGTTTAGATAATCTCTTCTCTCCTCCATTCAGGACTGAGTTGGGTGTCGTCATTCCAGTTCTTCTTCGCGGAAGGAGGAAACAAATCGGTTCGGATTTTGGCGATTTCTACGCCATTGACGCTTGCATCTTTAGGCAAGATATTGGCTTCAATCAAAGAGGCAAAAATTGCGATTGAAGTGCTTCAGAAGAAGCTGCAATTGGGACTTCGAGAGCGATCATCCCTCCTTAACCTTTCCATCTTTGGAAGGCTTTGAATGGAGCCGAAGTGGTCTCCTTTCATCACCTCACCCCTCCAGATAGTTTCCATCTGAGAAGTCAATTCCAACTACCCCTCCATCTCCATCTGGGGTAGTCTTGGCACCTTAGGAGAACACAACCCCCTCCTCGGCCCTTACAGTTCCAATCCTTTCCTCGCCTCTTCCACCAGTAATTGAATTGCTTGGCCTTTTCAATCCCGATGAACTACATCATGCTGTACCGAAATTGAGAGAAAAAGTCAAGGGGAAAACACCTCCTCTCACCTCGTAGGGATGCATCGCAATAGCGGTGGGAAAGAGATTCTGAGCTGGTTGATAGGAGGCGATAACTCGGCCATCGTGGAGGCGAGCAACACTGAACTGACGCAGGCCACCGTACGCCACCATGTGCGAGCGAGTGCAGGGCAACGAGACCTGCAAAGGAAAGGAGGAAGGATGGCGTCTGTGAAATTTCCCATCTCTGACTTAAGATGTCCCAAAACACCTGCAGATAGCGAGGAAATCTCACCTGAAGACACGCAGCTCTGATACCGCAAATTGGAACAGCAGGAGGGTGGGGAGCATCGCCATCAGCCTTTCTCTCCGCAGGAGGCACAACTGATTGCCAGGTGGCGTTAGCTGCTGGCACCTCCAGTTGCCACGCGCCCAGGGCGCCCGAACTCGTCACGGCGTAGAACCGGCGGTCCGCCTGGTAGGGAGCAAATGCGAGATCCAACACACGGCCACCTCCACAGACAGTCTCGAAGACAACTCTGTAGGAGAATGACATTTTCGCAATTAACTGTGCTAGAACTCTCCGGTGCCTTCCGTGGCAACAAGTCGATGGGGAATGCTGCTCACGCTTTGCGGGAAGATAGTCGGGTGTCAAATATCTTCACCGCCGAGTCAGCAAACCCCGCAGCGAAGATGTGGTCGTTGTCATTTGCGGCACGAGCCAGCCTAGTGACTGGATAGTCGGAATGGGTCTCAAAGTCGGCGACGCAGGCCTCATGATCTGTATCGAAGGTGCGCACAACTCGAACGTCCCCGGAGACGTGAAGGAGATGATGGAGGGAGCAATCGCTCCAACTTGTTACCAGACCGACGCCGGCCGTCCGGCGGGAGCGGATCAGGGGCACCTGGTTCTCGAGGGCTACCCTGGAGCAGAAGAGAGCGCTAAACTTCCTACTTTCAGTTAGATGAAGAAAAGTGGGATAGAATTTTTGGATTTAGTAACCAGGATCCAGATGGAATCAACTTCAAGCGTCATTTACCAGACCATGAGCTAAAACGACATCCCAACCTCTCAAAAGATCTCACCAGGCAGTGAGGAGAAAAGGAGTGGCTCCGTGTTTCCCATCGTAGTCGCGCCACACTCGAATGCATCCATCTCTGGAGGCGGTGAGGAGGAGGCTTTTCTCCTCCAACGTATTTAACAGCTCCAATGATGTCACCTGCGCCAGACTAAAGGAACAAAAAAGGGACAAAAAGTTTCCACGTTAGGCGTTTCCTTCAAGAGGACGCACCTCCACTCCCCCGGTCTGCATAATGTTGGCCTGGAGGATAAAACCATCCCCATTTACTTCAGAACCGTGGAAGAAATGGGAAGTGGAATCGAATTAGGACATTAACTATCCACGCTATGAAAGATTTCGAGGCTTTATTCCACGTCCGAAGCTCGCGGCAGACAAAAAAATGGAAGGAAGTCCGTTGTCGAGGGCAGACAAATATGACCGCTTAGAACAAAGACAACGACATCTAAACTGAATTGCGACGTGGTTGTCAAGGTAACAAAGGAAATGAATAAATGGGGGAGTAGCTCCTTGTCGAATTCCCCACTTTGACGACAGAAGGCACTTAAAACTCTGATAAGTTAAACAGTCCCCTGAAAACGTTGAAGGGAAATGGCGCATAGGGGGTGTGAAATACTTTCAAACACCGGGAGAGGAATCGACGTCACTTACTCATACGCCTCCATCAGCGCCCGTTGCCGTTTAATAGCTTCCATCAGCGCATCAGACACCGTCAATTGTTCTGCTGTTGCATCTCCCTCGGTGAGAGTTAGACGCCGCACCCCTTCCAACCTATGCACACCCCATACACTCACCACATACTCCTCACCATCGGCCACGGCTTCAGCTGCCAGGAGATGTGGTTTGTAGGGATGAAAACAGGCTACTGCCGCTGTACCTGCGGAAGCAACTCCTACACCCGCCTGGAATATATGGAGCAGCTGTAGCTCCACATTCACTCCCTCCTCTTTCTCCGCTGCTTCGGTTGCCTCTGCGTCGGTCAAGCATCGCCTGAGATGAGGCGACACGGTGGTGGAGCAGAAGCGAACTGCATCCTCAGTAAGTCGATTGACATGCCGGCAGTTGCGACGCGTTGGGGAGAGTGGGGAGGCGGCGCGGGAGGCGCGATGCACGAGGTGGCGCATACAACGGCGAATCTCGTCGCGTTCCGAAATGGAGGGGGAGGGAGTGAAAAGCCTCTGGCCTGTAGCAATGGTGTGCCAGCGCTGACGACCGCCACACCGCTCAGCTGAGTGCTTCTTGAAGTTAAGCAGGTGATCAGAGAAGTCCTGGGCTTTGGGGTTGGTGGAGATGGAGGAGAGATCGGTGAGGTTTTGCGGACTCAGGGTTGGTGCGAGGACGGGTGGATCCATGGAATGCGGTAGGGCTGGAAGAATCGGAAATTCTATGCAATTACTTATGAAGTCCCTGACATTATTGTAGTGTTAGTAACATTGAAAATTTATGGAATTTTATTTTCGTAGTTGTCAGTTCAGCAATAAAACCTTTAAAGGCAGAATCATTCGAGAAAACCAATTCAACGAGGTCTTTTCGCCTCGATAAGATCACCAAATCTCGACCGTTAAGATTCGTAACCGGTTCTAAGACTGTCTTTCTACCATCCGAGCCAACAGCCGACACGCATTCCATTGAGTCCAATCCAATCCATCCACCGATAATCAAGATGGCAAGACGAACAATTGTGGTAGCAATGTGTGTCGTCATGGGACGGTCTGTGGTGGTAAGCGAAAGTTCCTTTCAACTGTGACGCCGAACCCGAAGAAGTGGACGTCCACCCTTGTCTATATTGAACCTCAAGCACAGTACGGAAGGTTGCGTTGAACTACGCCACGGTACGGTACGATGATGGCATGATCGGTCACTCAGCAGCAGCGCATTTATGCGGTGTCAACACAGTCGACCTAGTACCTGACAATGGTAGTCCAGTTTTACGAAGCAAAAGTCGAGTCGGCGCATGTGTTTTGCCACCACCGTGACTGCAATGCGATCATCAGCCACGAAGACGAAGTCTTATGAAAAGGGAACGCATGCTGAGTGCCGGGATAGGTTCCCACGCTCCCTCCCACATCATTGAGATGTGAAACAGGCTGTGCTAGCATGAGATGATTTAGTTGCGCTGGTGGATCTATCTGTGTCGGAGGTGCTTTCGAAGTAGTTGGCGAACGACAAAACAAAACAGTCATTGTATGACTCTAGGAGATCGATGGTGATTGCGGATTGACTCACTCTTGCCGAGGGGTTGTTGAATTTGCAGAGCATTAGGATACTTGTGAAGAAGGGGTTGGCTGAACCACTGCGAACACCACTGAAAGAATTCCGTCCGGACGTCCATCACGCCCGCCTTATCTGTTGATTCCTATCAATGAAAAGGACGAATTGACTATATTTTAAATTGAAATGTTAATTTAAAAAATGCAAATAGGACGGAGGAATGAATGCTCAGGGGTTCTGTTCCAACAGTACAAAGTTGATTCTGGATCAACCTTTAGAAGTGAGTGACTAAATGTGCTATTCAAGCTGTCTAGAAGACGAAATCGTTTCCACTCTGCCGACAAAAAGGACAGTTATCCAACCGCGGATAAATAGAAGCAACAAAGCAGTTGTCGATGACTAGAAGTGCTAGTCAGCCGAACAGACGTACGGCATTATCCGATCCAGTGTACTGCCTTCGTCGGGGAATTTGCTGTGCCGTCATGACTGTCGGCGGTGGTTGCTGCGGTGATGGGCTGTGAAATAAGGTGGGAGAAGAAGCATATAAACAATGCATAATAATTATTTGGACGAAGATGTAGGTCATCTCAGCCTCCTGCGATTCTACCTCCACGATGACGATGCGGACCTATTCGTAGGGTGCCTCAGCCCTTCTGCTTAATAAGACACTACCTCCAGACTGATAAGCTCAGTAGCGTCTTCGAGGTAGCAGAAGGTGTATATCTATCCAGAACATGGTATTGTCAAAATCATTGTTTGACAACTATGCCGCACCTCGTGTTCTACATCATGGCCGGTAACGAGGCAGGGTAACAGCTAAGCTTCTCCGAGGACTACACCAGTGGCAGTGCGGTAGGATATATCCCAATACACTCTATTTCCGTTACGAAGAATCCGGAGGCCTTCCTCAGTGCTTCGGAGGCTTGCGTCCCGAAAATAAGTTCTTTTGCTACCGAGAGGGGGCGTTTGCTGTTCACCTCCAAATCCGCAGGTTCACAACAAGGAAACCAATAAGAAATCCCCTAATAACGCATCTAGCGTCCTACAGGTCAGGCATCTACCCACGCAATGCAACTGCATTCACTGATCTGGCAACGGCAGACAACAGCGAGGGAAAAAAGAAAAGCGATTTACCACAAAATACAGCTGTCAAAAGGAAAATGATCCCCAAATGGTGAATGAGACGGCCAGCTAAGGCTAGCACTCACGCTGGTGTCTTCACTTGCACTTCAGCCAAGGTGCTGCTTCCATCAGCGGCGCCTGGGGTTGGTGGATCGCGCAGGAAGAGGCGTCCACCCACCACGGTAACCTCTCGATCTATGTCATGCTACACACAAAAAGGAGGAAGGATAACAATAAGCAGCCCTTGAAGTGAAGAGACACATTGGGGATTGATTGAACTCACTCGTCGGATTAACTAAAATGGAAGAAAAGAGAAGCCTATCACTATAGGCGAGGAGTAGAACGAGACGCATATATAAAGGCAGTTTGTGGCGTCAAGGGTAGCTTCAATTTCGCGGGCTCCTTAGTCAACGTGAGTCTCGTTCAGTATCGTGGTGGTACATTATCCTACTCGTGTCACCTCCGCTGACAGCCTGTCAGCCCATCTGTGGCCAATTAATAACCTTTCCATTTTGACGTGCCTCGATTACCCCCTCAGCGAAAAATTAGGATACCAAACACCCGTAATGAACAGGTATTGCATTCATGAAACCACATCCGCCGAGGAGAATCGGTCCGACTAGTGGAAAACAGTAAGCTAGACAAATAGGTGAGAAATCACGGCACACCTTAAGGTCAGAGTAAGGCTAGCACTGGTGGTAGTAGCAGGATGACCTATAGGTCACGTGACTCTAATATGAACACGCATTAGTGGACTGAAAAAAATGCAAGGCCTCAGAGGCTACTCAAATTAATCGTGAAAAGGATAACATTGGCATGTGATTAAGGGGGGTCAGAGCCAAACAAGAAGAACTAGGGAGCCATTTTGAAGAGCGCAAACTGCACCTGCTCATCGACAAAATCCTCTGGTGTATTTGTACCACGTCTGACCTCCGACACAGACAGACACGGATAGACCTGCTAGTGAGGCGCAAAAGGCTATTTGGTGGTATATGAAATAATGTGATAGCTCCTTTGATAGGCAGAATAAGCTAGGTGAATGTCCAGATGCATGCGGACCTGGACTCGGACCGAGCAAGATGTGGCTGCAGCACTAGTGCAAATGTGTGTCGGCTGTGTCCTCTCTCAGGGTAGCCAACCAGAACGCTCGAGACTAGAAAAGGGACGAGCGACAGCCGCACTTACGACTTGGCAGGATTTAATGTAACTTGATTCAACTGTTGACCATGGGGTGGTAGTGACGTGACGCCTGGCTGACTTGGACACACAGATGACCATCGCAAGCCAGAAAATTCCTCATGCAATGGAAAGGAGTGGTGATGGACTAGACTCACCTCCCGAACGATGTGGAAGAAGATCACTGTGGCCAGTTTCGCAACGGAGGGATGGGGATCGGCGGCAAGAATAAGAATCATGTCCCAAAGTTGGGCAAAAATGCCCCCGGGTACGTTGGGCTCAAAGTCTGCGCGAAAAAGAGGCGGTTTCAGTGTACTACCAGCCAGCCCACGGCATAGAAACCTACGGGAAACGCTACTCGTAGCAAGCTTCCCAGCGGTGATAGCTTAAACCTTATCACCCTCTCTCAACAAGACACAAGGTAGCCGAGAATTCCACCTTTATCGACAGGAGGGAACAACCGTACTCAGCGCTAGCCCCCTTTCATTTCTACCCCCGTTTTGCCATTCAACTGTCTATTTTACTTCCAATTTGATTGTCTAATGTCAAGGTGATACCCACAACTCGGGTGGATAGCAACACCAAGAGAATGCGGGAAATGTGGAGGAGGCAGTATCTCCCTCGTTCCCACCCATTGTAAAGAGCAAATATTCCCATGGGGATGGTGTGCAGCGGTGCGAGGGACTGGCTTTCCATTGAACTACCAATCCCATTGTCCGAAGAAATTTTCCCCGTACAAATTCTAGTTGTATCGAAAAGGCAGATTTCAACCACAGCTGATATCTAGCCTAAAGTATCCATCCATTCATCCATCGGCTTAGCCTTTCCGGCTTTGACAGTTGATGTCATCGTCAACGAATTGTTTCACCACTCACGTCCTTGACAAGGCGATCGTGAAGTTTTTCCACCATTGATATGCAATTCCCCTTCATCCAGAATGGAAAGTCTCCCTGAATGACAGCACTTCTGGACGGTACGGCCTGACACAACACCTCCTCCAAATAACGAATTTGACGGGAAGCTTCCGGGACTTCGAAAAAGAGTTTGACTCCGTCTGTAGAGCAAGCAGGCTCAATCCACACTCCGATGACAATAGCTACCTATCCCTTCTATATGGTTGTAAATAAAGCTACTTCTAGAATCGTACTTCTGCAAGCGGTAGCAAACCCACCTTCAAGGAAAGTTGGCACCGAATTGTAATCGGAGACATCCGAGGGAAGGACAACAGAGGCAGTTTCACTGACGGAGGTGCGCTGAAGATCCTTGTGGCTGCGACAACGCGAGGATCGACTGAATCGAGAGAGGCCTAGTTCCGCCATTCCACGAAGCAGAGCGGCAGCACTGGAGGGAGATCCGATGGGACTGCCGACTGTAAAGGAAATGAAGAGGCCAAGATAGGCCTCCGTTTTTTCAAGCGAAAGAGCATGGAAACGAAATGGATGATGCGTAGATGAAGGGTAAAAGTTCCTTCGAGAATCAAAACTTTAGGACTTTGTGTATCCAACAAGATGAAGGATATCAAGCATCAAGATGAAGGAGATTTAAGACTCGGACCCAGTTTTGGATTTCAAAGACGGGATCCGTAGCACTAAGGGAAAAGAATTGTATCCAGTCATTTGCTTTCAAGGAGTTGATTGAAGAAACTTAAAGGGCTTTCAACACAACACCAGAGAAACAAAACCCACCGGTCCGAGGGCGATCGGAATTGATGATGGCGGCAGCCGCTGTGGTGGCAACGGTGAGGTGGGACTCGGTGGGAGCGGTTCGAAGACTTCGAAGGATGTTGCGGTAGTAGAGATGAGCCTGTTCCACCATCTGCGGCTCGCACTGCAACACAAGGCTACGAAGGGCGACCACTACCTCACAGCGAACCAAGGGAGAGGGATCACGGGTTCGCTCGGCCAGGCGAATGCCCACTTGGTGACTGAGCTGCAGAATAGTTCGGGTACTCATCCATCCGTCTAATTCCACTCATCATTTTCTAGAAATCACGGAAAAGCACTTTTCGACTCACCATATCAGCTTCCTGGGAACTCTTCTTCCCCTCTTCAACCGACTGATCGATCAGTGTCCCCAACGCAAACACTGCCGCTGCTCTTACAACCGGATCTGCATCACAAAGCCTGGGGAAAATGGCTGTCTCCACCGCCCTTCCACCCTCCGCTCTCACCGCTAACCGCCGGGCTGGGTCACAATGCATCCACACACGCCCCAGTGCCAGTAGCAACCACACTTTCAGGTGATCAAAGTTGTGTCCATCTCGCATTTCCTCCGCATCCGCAACAGCGGAAACGCGAGTCAACTCTTCCGCTGCAATATGGATGAAGGAGACGGGTTTCGAGGAGTAGTAGACCTCCTGGAACAGCACATCAGGGGCGCCCGTCTCGCCTCGGACTAACATCTTCGCCAGCGCAAAAGCAGCCATAGTTCGTACAAGAGGCGACAGACTAGCATCGTCCTGTAGGCACGCCACAAAGTACCGATACCCTGACTCACGAATGCCCTCGTGTCGGTTAAAATCAATCTGTGCGGAGCTAATAATTTTGCCCCAAATGAAGACCAAATGAGGCTTCACCTCAAGCACATTGGAATGAAAGAGTCGGACGATATAGGGGAGGATGCCCACAGTGATGCAGTGCGACACCGCCCATGAGCCAAGGTCGAGGAACTCGGAAAGAAGTTGTAGGGCACGAATGCGATGAGTCTGAGAGAGGAGGACTTGGAGGAGGATGGGGAGTTGAATGGCGGACTGGCGTTGACAGTAGGCAGTGTGGTTGGAAGAGGCTTGATGCAGCCATGCTTGAAAAGCGGTCATTTGGGAGGTGAAGAAGGAAGCGGGACGGTAGTCGGGTGGTGATGAGTCATGCACGAGAGGCAGAGGGTTAGGGCCAATCACAGGGGCAACGCGAGGCTGGGCACAACGCGCGAGGAGGGAGGCGGCGGATATGGAAGGACGAGAGAGATTGGGTCTAGTGATGCCATCACTACCACCTACTGCTGCGTGGAGATGCGCTCGAAAGGAGCGTGTAGACGCAAGGCCCAGACGTGGAGGTTGGTGGGAGACCTCTGGAGGGGATTTCGTGGGTGAAGGCTGGTGAATTTGTTGCTGGGATGGAAGAAACAGTTTCAAGTCAATAGTTTGAAACAAGAGGAATTGGTGCGCTGAATGATCGACAAGTGCAAAAACTGATTTGATGAAAGAATAAACGGGCAAAGGAAAGGATTGGTAAATGGATGAGCCGATAGACGAACCGACGAAAGAATGAGCAGATGGATCCACGACGCCCACACATTCACAACTCACCAAATTAAGCTGCTTCAGTTGTTGTTGTTGCTGTTTCGGTGTCTGATGCTGAGGGCGTTGTCCATGTTCTGCAGTCTCTTGCGATCGAAGATGTTGTGTCGTACCTTCCATCTCACCGTAATCATCGTCCTCTTCCTCTTCTTCCTCCTCCTCGTCTTCTGTTACATCATCTTCATCGACGTCAATGTCGCTGGAAGAAAACTCCGTCTCTTCGGAATCAAAACCCTACCAACACCGAGAAAGTAGTCACCTTATTCCCGTTAAGTTGTTTTGATGGGTAGCACCCAAGGGTAATTGGAAGGAGCACTCCAAAGGCACCCAAAACTGAATGGGAGGCATAAGGCGAAACATCGCGCTCCCGCGCATCCGTGAAATGCGCTTCATTTTACTTGACAAATAAACTCACATGATGGTGATGCTGATGTCCCTCCTCGCCTTGCTCCTCCGAATTTCGAGTGCTTGGACTGCGGGGTAGGTGGGAGGGACAGGAATACGATTTTGCTGATGGAGCAACAGTGGTAGTGGCAGTAACGGTAACAGCTGTTGAGATTTCTGCCGAACGCTCCTCCTCGCTGATACGAGAGAGCTCACGCGTTTCCACAACGAATTTCGCGACTTTTCGAGGCGACAGCGAGGTAGAGCCTCTTCCGTGATGGCGAGATTTTGAGGTCTTGGAAGGAATAAAGGAAAAGGGTAACTGATTGTAAATAGAATGGGGATATAGCCTTCCGTCGCTTCGCTTTGGATCCATGCAAAGGTTCAGCACTGCTAGAGAAATTCACATAATTAGCGACTCCTCCATTTTCCTCCATAAAACTTCCCAAAGGACATAAATCAATTCATCGACACAGTAAACCTCATCTCATTCGATTTTAAGACAGATTACTGTCGATTCATGTAGGCATTCCTTCTCCTCCGACGCTTCAAAGCTCAATCAATTCATCTTTCCCTTTAACAGGGATCGGCAGACAGTCCGAGGGTGATGGACAACCAGACGGAACTCTTCTAGCAGTGTTACCAGTGGTTCAGTCACCACGGCAGCATGTCTGTATATGAGCTTGCCAATTTGAACTGCACGTCCAATGTAAAATTTCCTCTTCGAAAACAAATCCTTCCATCATTCTACCCCATTCCGCTTCAATAACCGTTAAAGTCTTTATAGGACAAAATGCAGACTCACAACTCCACTATTTGATTCATATCCCGGCGGTGGGGTAATCATAGGCCGTTTTTGTTCTCCATACCCTCTCTTTGCCTCCTCTTCCGCCAGTCTCGCTTTTTTCTGCTTTCCTTCCTCCACCTGTCTATCGATCTCATTCAATAGAGCAGTCAGACGTTGAGCCGACGCTGAAGTCAGTTCTAGCAGATCCCTGGGAATGTCTACCATTCCCCCAGCCGATGCCGACGAAGGCAGTAGGAGTGGGAGATTCGGCTGTGGCTTCTGTTGACGCTGCTGCAATAACACCAAATCCGCCTGCGGACTTGTTTGCATGACAGAGATTACTTGTGGAAGGTAGTGGAAAAGAAGGTCTAGAGAGTGATCCCAGGCGCTCCTGTAAGGCAGATAGGGGTAGAATGAGTTCTCTCAGACTTAAACTAATGAATGAAGGAAAGCCTATACAATCAGGTCGTCATGACACGAAGGATACGAGTTAATCATCGAGTCACGCACCATATGGGATGATCGTGGGTTGGGTTGAGACGGGGCCAGGAGCAGGGATGGCAGCCAAATGAGCGCATAAGACGTTGAGCGAGGAGGTAGTTGCGAAAAATGCTCGCAACTAAGAGGTCTTGACGGAAGAGCTTTTGGAAGAGATCCACGGGGAAGCTGCACCAAGCAATAGTATCAGTCACTGCAGTGAATATCCAGTTAATCTCCCCCAACAGGGACATTCGGTTGCCATGGCTGCCCGGAATGTGATCCAAGAGGGCTTCGTCAATATGACCTGAAGGGAGAACAAAAAGAGGAGAAGGAAAGATACTTTCTGCGAGCTTGATCTGCCGAAGACTCAGAAAAGAAAATGATGAGAGGAAAATTTGCCTTTTATTTAAACCTGGATACCTTAGGATTAATGGCAAAGGAACCCTTAAGCTCGAAGCAATCTCTATAGACGCTCTTCTTGAACGATTCGAAACCGCATTCCTTGGTGAAATGGCAGGATAGATAAAAAATAAATGGAGAAAGAGCAGTTGCCTTTGAAAAGGTTTCAGTTGAAACCGCCTAAGAAAAGCTGAGAGAAATGAAGAGAATGGATGGTAGAAGCTATTGACAAGATCCACTTTGGAGTACAAAGAAAGTTCCCACAAAGTTGCGTTACTACGAACCAAACGTATCAGTGCCAAACAGAAGGGGATAAGGTTTGTTCAGGCCGCCAAAGATAGAGGTACTAAGAGTCGATCGTCAAGTAACAGGGATGGAAAGGAGAACTGACCAGGAAACGACTTGTTATACTTCATCCAATGCCACCGCAACGCCGTGCGAATGGGAGTGGTCAGGCAGGCCGTAAAGAGATCCGCAGGCAGTTCAGCCAGTTGAGGTAGATCCTCGTTCTCCTCGCAGGCACACAACATGATCGTATTTTCCATGGTAGCCGGGGCAATAGCTGCTGCGGCGACAGCAGCGGCAGCCATCTGACCCATCCCACTGGCGTGGTTTGAATAGGCCTGAAAAAAGGCAACAGCGATGCTATCGACATTAAGATTCACTTCTGCATCTGCCTTCACCTTCACTGCCTGTAGGGCGCTGACACGTCCCTGGGGAGATGGAGTAACAGGCTTCGGAACACTGGCTATCTATCCATTAAGTAGTTCATTCACTCACTCATATATTCGCCTATTCTTCTGTACACCTATCTATTCGTTTATTTGAGCCGAAGACTGGCAGGTTACCTGCGGCGATCACACCAATTGCATTTCAGCCTAGTCATATTCCCAACATAACTTTGCACAGGCTTCTCCCATCCCTCTCACTTCTAATAAAGCCTTAAAGAAGGTTTGTATCGAGATTTGAACCAGGCGGTTACTATGAAAGTCGTCAGGGCAGAATGACATCAGCGGTTGACAGTTAAATCTGTGAAAAAATTGTAGACAGAACCATTTATGTTAGATTTCTCGATGGAGTTGTCCTGTTTATGAACTGCATTTGACCATTCGCTATGGACCAAAACCGACCATCCACCCACTCATTCATTCATTCAAACATCCCAGCATCACCCATTTCTACAAAAGGTGATCCCAAAAATAGCTCATTCATAAGTGTTGGACAGGTAAATAAACGAGATCACATTAGATACATCTAATTAGGGGGAACACTCATACTTACATGACTGAAAGCGTTGGCTTCTTGTTGAGCGCCATCTGCGGCAGCCATACCACCATTCGGATCAGGTGGATTGGTCATCTTGAAATGGACGATGAAGAATGTTACCAGAATGTCCATCACAGTCCGCATTTTATTTCATGTCTTGAGTGAGTTATTAGCGAATGTTTTTGTCAAAGGGGAAGAGAGGCAATCTCTCGTATGAGGAAAGATATGGGTACGTGGGGTACAGATTGTCATGTGTGCTCTAAGAATCTTCCCTGAGTATATGAGGGTGCTGAAAAGAGGTCGCGCTGACATGATGAAAGCAGGGTGCCCCAGGAGTCCAGCCAACTACAGTTGCAACTACCGGAAATAGAACAAATCCATTGAACTTATTAACGAAAGTAGAAGGACATCGATCGAAGGAATTGCAAGAGAACCTGATGCATGCATATAGAAGCGATGAGCATTGTCAGTTAAAATTGTGAATACAGGATATCGAAACAGCTTTTGCTTCTGATCATGGTAGACTAATTGAATGCTTCACTGAGTTGACGGAACGTTCCAAAAAGACAAAAACTTCCAGGAAAGCACCACCACGCATAACGAAGCGTGGGTGATTCATCCCGGTTAGAAAACAATAACTTGCCAACTTGTGGCCACTGAATTCCCAACAATTGCGTCCACTCACAGGGTGATGGGACGTCTTGACCGAGACGAAAGTACCGTTATTTATGCGGATTTTGCAACACGTAGTGCTGCTATCAGCAGCGAATGTTATACGCGCCCTCAGTGATAAAAACCGTCCCTCAAGCGATTCCCACCGATAAGGGTTATTACTTATTGAAACGAGAGCATCTGTAAAACTTGAGCGCGAATTACACCAAGGTGAGAGGGACGGTGTTCTCCCATATACCATTAACAGAGACTTCGTACCTTAGTGTTGTCTATGGGGATATAAGCATGATCACGGATCATGGCCAAAGTCCTGGAACCAAACTATGAACAGGGGGAAAATTGCACCAATCAAGAAGGCCGTCTAAAAGCAATCCGGTCAAAAGAAATCAGGAAACATGAACTCACTTCTGTTTGCCTGCGCTGACAAAAGTACTCATAGAGTTTGAGCACCCGACCGGCATTTTGACAGTCAATAACATAGACTGACGGTCCACCCAACCAACGCTGGAGATCGTGGAGTGACAGTGGGATGTACTTAGTAAAGGTCTAAAAAAGAAGTGAAGCCTAAGAACGCCGAAAAGGAAAATGAAATAAAGACCAACTCAAGTACCCGATTAAAAACCCAAATTTCACCATTTTCTGTGGGGCGAGGAACACCGTGTCCATTGTAGTGAAAGAGAATTCGATCCGCACGGGCATTTCGACGCATATTAACGCAAATCTTCTTCACTTCCTCCAAGTTGGGATCTAGGCACTGTCTGTAGCATCCTTTAGGCTGCCACCGCTCATATTGCGACTAAAAAAGAGTAAAGGGATAAAAGCCGTAAATGTTCCAAAAGAGCAGGAAAAGTGAATTCGTATGAAACAACGAACCTGAAGATTTTTACCGATCATATCGACGACGCGATAGCCAGCATCAGCTGGATCGACCCAAGCCTCGATGCGACTATAGGGCGGTATTTTTTGCACATCCGGAGGATCAATGTCCATGTTAAGACATACAACAAGAGCCACATTTATAGTTTTAATCTTAAATGGGTGTTTTTTTCTTTTATTCCGTACAAATTACCTTCTCCTTAGAATAGGATTCCTTATAAAGTTCAGGACCTTTCACCGGATTACTTAGTTGGGAAGCAACAAAAGCCTGGCTATGCTCAGAGGCATCGCAGAAGTCCTTGAATATATGCTGTCCACAGGGCTTCGTACCAGAATGATCGGTAGAGCCCATCTTCCTCGATCACGCTACGGAAGAACTAGCTGCACGGCAAATCACCCCTGCGGCTATTCTCACGAGCGGTTCAAGGTTGTTCGTTCGAATCAACGTTCTGGTAAATTCAAATGCCTCTAAATATGAAAAATTTTGTAATTACCAAGCTGAATATTTAAAGTTTTGTGCTAAAAGTAATTGTGCTGCAGTGCGCATTAATTCGTAACTCATTTTTCTGCCGTAGCTTGGTGCTCCTAAAGCAGAGCAAAATAAAAATTAGTTTAAGGTGAAGCAGTAGAGCTTCAAACCAAAAGTTTACGTTGAAGTTAGTGCATTTTCGTTTATCTTATAGCTTAACTATGGGTCGGAGAAATTGGGTAAAACTTAAAATCGACGCCAGTGTATTTTCCTTTTAAGACCATTAACTAGAATATTTCTTCCGCGTATTGTTAATAATTGCTTTTCTTTCTAAATTACTTTATTTTATCCTTTGATCAGAAAAACGAAACATAGTAGTGAGGTAGTGCTTCTTCCATAACCTTTTGAGTCGACAAGAATCGCTATTTACGGCTGCTTCAAAATCTATTTTACGCGATCTTTCGTATTCTGTGTCTATTAACATGTGTTATTCGGTGGAGGGTTTAGTATGTTTTCAACAACGTCGGGAAAGCGATTTTTGAACGCCTGGCAGACGCACTGGTCATTTTGGAAGTTACAGTTAGGACAGTCGTGAATGATGAAGCACTCCACGTCCGAATCGGGGTACCACGCCTCTGGTGTGTTCATCAGCAGCAAGTCAATCAAAAACGTACCCACAATTCTTGATGGCGTGATATTGCAAAGCGTCTCAGGTTGATAGCACTGTGAGTAAAAGTTGGGTGGTTCTTGAATCAAGTATTCGCCCAGGTTATTGCCCAACACTCTCAGTATGGGTTCCATAGACTCCACATTCATTTGCGTGTAATCAATAAGAAGGAATCTACTATCTTCTACTTCACTATGAAGAGCTGCAGACTTGTAGTATTGGCGGAGTAAATGCATTAGATTGAGTACGATGTATCGAAACACAAGTGCCATCTGCTGATTCTCCACCTCTCTCAGATCCCTAAACCAGAGATAATGGATGATGTTTGGAAGCCTATGCTTATAAGAATCATCTGTGGCCATCTCCTGCGCCATCTGTCGCAAGTGTTTTTCCTCTTCATCAGTTTCAGGCTGAGACTGTAGTGGTGCTCCAAATCCGTGGAGAGTGAAGTCCACATTACGCATAGCAATAGCTGTGTCAAGAGAGATCGGCTGCCGCAGATTTTGAACTCGTTGTATTATATCAACCACAACCTCAAAAACCATGTTTGCAGGAAGATTTTGGAGAGCACATTTGCACTGATCGTAGCAAGTGGCCTCCAACAAAATCTGGGTCAGTTTTCCCATATTCTGGGGTGGAATATTTTGCAGCATCGCTGGAAAATCCAACTTTCTCAGAAAGCTCCCCTTGTGTCCACAAGCCAACTGTTCCTCATGCTTCTCATGCAGTATGCGCATCGGAGCCGCAAGAGCCAAAGGTATGCGGTGCGGACCCTCATCGCACGGCGTTACCAGGTCGTATTGAAAGCGCATTTTTGCACCCTCCAAAAATGCATAATCAGGGATGGGGGTTCGGATGAGTTCCATTAAACAGGGCATGAGTTGCGGACCCCTCGGAGGGGGCAGACAGCCCAAGCCTCCCTCATTCTCCGCGTCTGTGCATCCCGCATCCGCCATGGTCGCTCCCCACGCAACAATCAATAATGATCCACAGACCCGGGGCTTTCAGACACCTTTCAATCGACCTCATGTGACCCTACGTCAGCTGGTCTTTTCTGGGGAGGATCTAGTAAAACTATTCCTTTTCCATTTTTCGCTTGTCCACAATGCTAGTGCCTAACTCCGCTGACAGAGGGAGGGGGGAGAGGGGAGGCCGGGGTGAAGGGGACCAAATACGTCCTCAAGCCAGACAACCCATGAGATTAAGAAGGCGGGAGTGGAATTAAAGCACAGTGGTTGGTCTTTCCTCAATCATTACACAAATCAGTAACATAATTGTGGTTAGTGCTGTCAGATCAGGTAAATTTGTCACCCTCATGGTGAGTCGCCAGCCGTCATGCTTTCAACCACATGAGGAAAGTGAGATTTAAAGGGCTGACAGATGCATTGCTCCACGTGGAAGTTGCAATCAGGTTGGTCATGAAGGATAAAATCTTGCACCTCGGCCGCGGGGAACCACACATCTGGTTGGTTCATTAGCAGTAGATTTATGAGAAATTTGCCACCGATAACCAATTCTGACAATTCACGCAATGGCGACTCTTGATAGACCTGCCGATGGAAGGCAGCAGGTGCACGAATTAAATACCTGCCCAGTTTATTGCCCAGGACTCGGAGTACCTCCTCTATGGCGCCAGCATGCATTTGTGCGTAATCAATGAGCAGGAATTGGCCCTCATCCACACCAGCAGTCGAAGCGCCAGCAGCTAAGCAGTATTGCCTCAGCATTTGCATGAGATTGAGTACAAGGAATCGAAAAACAAGTCCCACCTCCTTGTCCACCAGGTTTTCTAGGTCCTTGAACCAGAGGTAGTGGAGGATGTTTGGAGCTCGGCGCTTATAAAAGTCGTCCACGATGATATCTTGAGTCACTTGATTCACGTAGGCACTCTCCGAGTCGGCTGGAGGAAAGGCATCGTTCAATCCACCGTACTTATGATTGATAAAGTCCACGTTAAGCATTGCCATTGCTGTATCATTGGAGATGGGTACAAACAAGAACTGTACCGCTTGGATCACGTCGACCAGCACTTCAAAAACTACACGTGTGGAGACAGTCGCGAATCTTTCCTGACACTCCTCCAATGTATCGGCTTCTCGTAAAAACATGGTCAATTCCTCAATAATCTCCGGTGGATCCGTGTTCGGTAGGGTCGGAAAATCGAGCCTGGAAAGGAAGCTCCTTCTATAGTCCTGGTTCAGTTCTTCCGTGTGCTTTGCATGCAGAATGAGCATCGGTGCCGCAATGAGCAGCGGTATAAAGTAGTCGCCCGGATTAGCTTGAGTTAGTAGATCACCACTAAAGGCTACTCGTGGACGGCGAAAAAATTCGTCAGCAGAAATGACAGGTCGAATAATATCCATTAGACAAAAAATTGGTGGACCATTTCTATACGCTGGTGGAGACCGCCTATCCGGCATCGGTTCTGTAGATCCGTCAGAGTTGTCACCCTCCGTGCTTGCCATAATCGGTCCACACCTATCAATCAATAGTGGTGCAAGTGTCGGGGCTTTCGAACACCCTCCTTTTGACCTCATGTGATCCAGTGTCAGGTGATTTAAAGATGATAGAGGTGGTAGGGCGAGAGAGGGTTCCACCCATCTTTTTTACCTCCTGCAGCCTTAAAGGGAGTGGAGGGGACTTGGGGGGAGGGGGGGATGTGGCACAATTTAGTGACAGAATTGATAGGTAAGTGTTGGTGCTACGACACTCAGCCCATTCCAAGGCTACCCACGCTAGCAACTGTCAGTGTCACTTATCACAGCTCTACTTAAGGCTCTACCGATCTCCCATCCTAGGCCAATCACCACCATAGGTTTTATACTTCCTTGCTTTCCTTTTCTTTTTTTTTATTTTTTAAGTTCAATTTATCTTTCATGGCCTGGTGTTGTGCTGGATCATCCCTCAAGAGCACCAGGAAAGATTTGTAGAAAGCTCCAACAGAGGCATTGTGGATTTTGGAGGTTGCAATCGGGAACGCTGTGAAGGAGGAACTCAGGTACAGTGGCACCACAGTACCACGCCTCGGGGGTGTTCATCAGGATTGCATTGGTTAGAATGCGTTCAGCTAGAATTGGAGGCTGTCCATCGCCCGCCCCTTCAGCTTGATTTGGCCCTTTCCTCTGGAGGGAGGTGGGAGGCGCTTGGATTAAATATCGCCCAAATTTGAGACCCAGTACACGCAAGATTGTGCTCATCGACTCCACACGCATCCCAGCATAAGCGAAGAGGAGGGATCTATCGTCCCTTAATCCATCAGGCAAAGCTGAAGCCATACAGAAGTCTCGTAGCAACCGTGTTAGATTAACTAAGATGTATCGGAGGATAAGGTGGCAGTGTTGGTTCTCCGGTAGCTTTAAATCCTCGTAGAGCTCGTAAAGCAGGATATTGTAAAAGTAGAGTTTCATATGCGCCTCTTCAATCATAGCACTCTTCACCTGTTCCATGTACTCCTCCATTGTCTGTGTTGGCTGTGGAGGTGGATGCTGAGACCAGGATCCAGGCCTGAGGAAGTCTGCAATAGCCATGGAGGAGGAGGTTTTGTAGGTGACGTGCACTCGCAGATTTTCAGCGCGTTGAATCACATTGACCAGAACCTCAAATATCATTCGCGCAGTTAATGAACTGAACCGCTGTACGCACTCATCAAGGGAGGAGGCCTGAAACAATAATTGGACCAACTCTTTCATAACCTGCCATGGCAAAGCACCCGGTGGGATTGGATGATCCAAAGTGTTGATGAAGCTTGCTGAACGTCCATGAAGCAATTCTTCCCTATGCTTCTGATGCAGGAAAATCATTGGCACCGCAATGGCCAGGGGTATGGCGTAGTCGCCCTCATTTCCGGGAACTGATAGACTTCGATCGAAAAATATTTTTGAACCCCCAAACAGCATGGAATTGGGGATGGGAGTTGTAATAAAATGCATTAGCCAAAATGTCGGTGGATCACCAATCCATGGGGGTGGAGATTGCCTGCCTTCCATCGAATCTGCCGACCTTCCATCCTGTGTGACCTCTCCAGCTCCGGCTCCCTCTCCTGCGCCTGCTCGTGCCCCTGTCCGGGCTGGTGCCCTGGACGCCATACTCGGCCCACACGTGTCAATCAATAGTGTCTACTGGCCTCAGTCTATTCAACTCTAATCGACTTCACGTGACTCCATACCACCTGCTTTTGAGGGTCGACGAGTAAAAATTTTGATGATAGGCGGATACCAACCCACTAAACACAGTCAAATTGACAGTTGTCCTGATTGGTCATAACCATTTACAAGAGGTTAGTTACCAAACTCTCAACCACCGTCAAAGCACCTAGCACTTGTTCTGTTCCTCTATTTTAATACTCCGGTATACGACAACCGATTTGATGTAATCTGTTATCACAAATTGATAAATGGCACGTCACATATGCGTGACACTGTCAACTTACAACCAGACTGTTGCTACTGAAACTAAATAAGTAGAGAGTTCTATAGCTGCCAATGAAGAAATTGACAAGGAGGGGAAGGGGAAGAGAACCGAGAGCATAGCTTTAATGAACACTGTTAGCCTCTACACAATGCTTCACGCATTCATGGATGATAATTTGCATGCTTTGTGATGCAAAATGAAACTGCACTTTATACCTTTCCTCAAGGCTGTTCTCAAGTCGATGATACGCAATTCAAGGATCTGGATGCACGTCTTAGAGACCGTGGACGGTGCCCGACTACACCTGTATCGGTTTCAACGCTAGAGGTGTTGCAATTGAACGAGTTGCCAGAACCCAAATGTGGACCAAAGACCAAACATTGTTTGTTCCAAGCAGCCGGACCCACTGCTTGAGGAGGGTTGCCAATTTTTTGTTCTAGGTTTTGGTTGGCCCCAGGCAGTACATTACACTGAGCATAAGCTCCGGTGGGATTTGCAGGACCTGTAAAATGTGGGTATTGTCGTGAACCTTCATCCATTGCATATGGTTGACCTCCGGGTGGAACAAATTGACTACATGTATTTGAATCACGGGATGGAATCCAAGTTTCCATTATCGGTGGCCACTTTTGATTGTCAGGTCTCTGATAAGGTGGGCCATATTGGCCAATGTTGCCGGTCTGATTCCAAGTTCCACCTGAAGGTTGACACTCTAGATCATTTACTCCAACAGCATTATGGAAATCTCTGGAAGGAAGATACGACTGATCACTAATTCCTTTTAAATTCGGGCATCCTCCAGTGCTTTGATTACAGGATAATGGTGTCTCGTCTGGTTTCCATATAGTTTCCGGTGGTGGACACGACTGAACGCTAGGATCACGTGCGTTGTGGTTAAATCCGGTGGTCTGGTAAAGCCCTTTTATCACATTGCCACGTGGCCACATCTCTGTTGGCGGTGGACACGATTGAGCACTTGAATCACGTGCCTTCTGGCCAAACTCAGTAGGCTGAGTCGGCCCCCTTATTACATTGCCTCGTGGCCACATCTCTGTTGGGGGCAGACGCGACTGAGCACTAGGATCTCGTGTTTTCTGGCCACACTTACTGGGCTGGATAGGCTCTTTCATTACATTGTCGCGTGACCTCGCCTTTTCCGCTGGTGGACACGATTGAGCACTTTGATTACGCGCCTTCTGGCCATATCTAGTGGGTTGAAAAGACTGTGCAAGTGTCTCGCCTCGTCGACGACTACTTGCAGGAGGTCTACCTGGGTTCTGGAAAGCATTAGCCGATCGCCGCGCTTGATAAAGCATTGCATCTCGATGTATATCAGAATTGAAATATGGGCAAGTTGGTGCAACAGATTCCAATACACCTAAATCAAATGGTTCTGCTTGCTCCTGACAATCGGGTTGAGCAGAGGGAGGCACATTTGCAGACTGGGGATCACACGGCGGTGGGCAAGGTTGTTGCTGGTGCTCCGTTTGAGCAGAGTGACACACATTTGCATCCTGGGAAACACCCGACGATAGACAAGGTTGTTGCTGTTGTTGTTGATAGTTGGGTAGAGTAGAAAGAGTTGCATTTGCAGACTGGGCACCCCTTGGTGGTGGACAAGCTTGTTGTTGATAGTTGCCTCGAGTAAAGGGCGACACATTTGCAGACTGGGCCCCCCTGGACGGTATACAAGGCTGTTGCTGACGTTCCGCTTGAGGAGAGGGGCACACATTTGCAGGTTGGGGAGCAATGAATGGTGGGTAAGGTTGTTGCTGGTGGTCTGGTTGGGCGGGGGGAGACACATTTTCATCCTGAAAACCACCCGACGATTGGCAAGGTTGTCGCTCATTTTCGGAGTGAGTAGATGTAGGCACATCTGCATCTTTGGAGCAACTCGGCGGTGAGCAGGGCTGTTGCTCACATTCGGGATGAGCAGAGGGACACACATTTTCATCTTGGGCATCACTTTGCGGTGGGCAAGGTTGATCAGTGGCTAGATTTTGAGCCGCTAGCTCGTTGGAAGGCGGACACTCGAAAGCGTCGGTGCGGGCCTGTTCCACAACATTGGAAGGTTGAACAATGAGGTCGTGGAAAAAGATCGGCAATCCGTAACGTTGGTGAGGCCGATTACATGAAGTACTCTGACCAGCCTGAATAAGAGGACATGGACTTCTGAGGGATGGGAATTCTGGCGTTTTAACTCCGATTGTGTCTGGAAGACCTTCTAGAGCAGTACAGGTGGAGTAGTCAACAGCGTTTACATTCTGAAGACTTTGATAGGGTGGATAGGATTGATTCACAAAACCCCTTGGAGGTAAATAACCTTGCGTAGAAGCTCCAGTCGGCTTCATGGATAGAGTCGGGGCGGCACTGAATCCTGGTGTGCACTGTTGATGCACTGGAGGGCGTCCTTCAGACTGAGCTCGCATTTGATTCAGGAGATCTCTTGGGGGCAAGGAGCCTTGCCTATTAGCTGCAATTGGGTTTATAGGTAGAGATGAAGGCACCTGAAATCCTGGGACATATTGTGGACCTTTAGAAGATGGAGACAGCTTTGAGCAAGTTCCAGTTTGATTAACAGGACCTCTGCAAGATGAGCACCCCTGAGAACGCACTCCATATTGACTTCTTAAAGACGAAGAGCCTTGCGCGTTGATTAAGGCGGAAATTATGGGTAAAGTCGGATTCGCACGGAACGCAGGTGGGTATTGCGGTCCCTCAGATGAGTATGCTCCAAAACCAGGCTCACTTTGATTTGCAGGGCCTTTGGAAGGCGAAAATCCCTGAGAACGCCCTGCAGCTAGATACTGGGGACCCCTTGGAGGTGCAAAACCATAACTAAAACCTGTAGTTGGTTTCATGGGTAGAGCTGGAGAGGCACCGAATCCCGGTAGATACTGTTGTCTCATAGGAGAGCGTTCTTCAGAATGAGCTCTTATTTGATTTTTGGGTCCCCGCGAAGGTAAAGAGCCTTGAATATTATTCTCTGGTGAATCCATAGATGAAGTTGAAGAGGTGCAGAATCCCGGAGGAAAATGTGGACCTCTGAAGGATGAGGGCAATTCGGAACGAGCTCCAGTTTGACTAACCGGACCTCGGGAAGGTGAGCACCCCTGAGAACGCACTTCCGATAGATACTGTGGACCTCTTGGAGGCAAAGCCGCTTGCATGTTGGTCCCAGTGGAAATCATGGGCAAAGACGGATTAGAGTGGAACGCAGGTGGGCATTGTGATCCTCCGGAAGATGAGCTTCCTTCAATATTAGTTCTATATTGATTAGCATGACCTCTAGCGGGTGAGCATTCTTGCGAAGGAGTTGCACGCTGACCCCCGACAGTAGGAATGGGCGGTTTGCCAAACTGAGCAGCTCTTGACCTTTGAGACTTCGCATCTGGCGTAGGTGGACAGCTTTTCAAGTTTGGCTGTTGGACTTGATTGAGACACCCCACTGCGGGATACTTCCACACATCCACCATCTCCTTCACCGCTTCGATCAATAATGCGGCTCGTAGGGCCTTTGTCTCTCCTGTTGCCCTTTAAATCACATCACATGATCCGGTCAGATGTAGAGGTTCACCCCTATGCAGTTAGTAGTTTAAGGACCCTTTTAGGAACTGTGGAGTACTAACACAATTGCTTTTTGGCTATTCATGGTCCTTTATGAACTCTTTAAAAACCTAATTTAGAAGAGGATTGTAGGCTTTGCCACTGCAAAGGTTGCAACTACTGAAATAAAAAGTGGTTTATTAGTAGCATGCTTTATTTTTGCGTAAAAGCAGGCAGTACGAGTAGGACTCGAGCAAATGAACTAAGTGTGAGGGGTGGAGCTTTATACAATATGCGGACAGTAGTCCGGCTGCACAATTCTTTTATCCAGCAGACGACATACACATCGTTCGTCCTCCTCAGCGTTGTGGAAGATAACACTGCCCAGTTCGGAGCCTCGTGCGAAGACCATGGGGGAGTTAATGGTGAAGATGCTCTCGACGATCCTCTTTACCAACTGGAGTTGATACTGTCTCGCCTCGGGATCTATCAAATCAAGTGCAATATGGCGGATATGGACGTCGTGAATCCAGGAAAATGGTACTTCAAAAAGAGCCCTGCCTACGCGCTCGCCAATAGAACCCAACATGGGTTTGAAAATTTCGGGAAACTTTAGAATTGTATGTAGACTATAAAGTGGACCGCGGGGAATGGGAGGCTCGAAGCCCATCCCCTCTATGTACTCTCGGAAGGCCTGCAGAAGGATAAGAAAAATGAAGCGCACAATATCACGATTCTCTTGGCGCACAATGTGGTAGAGATCAAAGTAGATCATGGCGTAGAGATTGTTGATAACGCTAAGAAATACTTCGGTTCTTTCTGGATGGAGAAGATCCTCCATCGCCATTGTTCTGCCATCATCGCAATCCTCAACCACGTCAGAGGCAACTCGGCGCGTTTCCAGAAAGGGTGTGTTGGTGCAATACAAGTTAGTTTGTTCAGCTTGTCGGGCGAGTAGGTGAGAGATGGGAAAGAGCTTGGGTTCAATTAAATTGAGAATGCGTGTGAAAACGTGAAAGGCGTAAAGTGAGTCAGTTTCTTTAAAGAGGAAGTTACTTTCGGAGTAAAGCCGACAGGTCTGAACGAGCCAGCCCATAATTTTATTATCAAGATATACATACTTCTGCTCATCTACAAGCTCCTCCATTCGGCCAAAGAATGGCGTTGTGCTTCGAGATCTCATCTCACAGCGTACAGCCTCAAGCATACCGAAGAGGGGTCCTGCTATGCACAAAGGAATGTCTACACCTGACTCAGCGTCTGGAGTGAGGGTGTCAAAATCCACCCTTATCATTGGCAATCCAAGTAAAGCATCACCGTCGAGCGAAGTGACCTCTGGCTGCCTGTTTCTTAAACGAAACGATTCTAGATCCACTTCCGGATCCTCCTCTGGCGGACACGGTTGTTCGATTACCTCCTCCTGCTGCTGCTGTTGCAGTAATTCTGTCAGCTCCTCATCGTCATCATCTCCATCACCTTCGAAACCAGCAATGTCAGCATTATCAGCCTGGTCTTCTCCTTCTGTTGCTGCAAATGCGGGATTTTGGCGATCGTCCGCCTCCGCGTTCTGACCCGCGTTCAAGTCGTTGCACTCCATCCTCACGTGACGCTGTGAGGTCGATATCAGACAGTCTCGGACGTAGAATCACGCCTTTTGAAATCGGTCACAAAAAACTTTACTTGTTGTTGATGAGTGAACCGCAGAGTTAGGCGTTTGTACGTGCTTATAAAAGTATCACTAACAGAAGGCGCCAAAAGTACCAATCAATTTGATTAACCTTAATCAAATTACTTCCCTACATAAATTACTCTGTTTCATAAACCAAGAGACATTTAACTACAAAGTGGTGAAAAACGGAATGCAAAAATCGTCCTCTGTTTACCGAAACAAAAGCAATCAAATTATTAACAAGCCAAACAGAATTGAAGAACTTTCCAAAATCAAAAAATAGTTTTAAGTCACTTAAGAATTGTGTG
>NW_020170462.1:179654-180895 GCF_000524195.1 Echinococcus granulosus | reverse complement strand
CGAATAGCACCCGTCAGACTTATTCTTTGGTGAGCTAGCACTGGCTTCTATCTTGCTTGAAAATGAAGCCTATCTATCTGTTGCCCTGTCTCCTTGTCTGCCTCCCATGGCCTGCAGCGGCACTTCACCGAGGTGACAGGCAGCTTCCTGTAACATACTTCATTCCTTCATCGTTGAAGCTGTGGGAAAGTTCTCAAGAGTGCCGATACCTTACAGAATCACGTAAATGTAAAACACCGAGATTTCCATCTCCATATCTGTTGCGTTTGCACTCGACCCTTTCTGAATATGCAAGGCTTGAAAGTTAACATCAGGCGTAGTCACGAGGGTAGGTAATTGAATTTCTTGGTGTTCTAATTACATATTTGTTTTGCTTAAAGGAGTTAAACCCTACCAATGTGACCATTGTAATTCCACCTTCGATCGCAACTACGACCTGCGAAGACGTGTCAAAAATGTGCACGAAAGTAGGTTGCAGCTCACTCACCTACGACGTGTGTGTGTATGTGTATAAGTAGGTGGGTTTACCGGTTGATTGGTGCCGTTTAATTGGTTACAAGCTGCACACGCATGTATGCACATCGTAAGGGTGTGAAAAACTTTATTTGGACGATTAGTGATCGAATGCATTTTAGCATATTTGGGTGGTCTTTCATTCCTCTGAACTGCCATTTTGAATAGGTATTTGGTTACCCTTATACTAATGGTTGAGACAAATCTGCCACTTTGTGAGTACTTGTAAGTATGTTTCTCTTCATCGAAGCGTTTATTACTATATCAATAAATACTGACATTCAAACAGTTATTTAGTTTTTCACTCATACACTCAGTCCTCTGTACATTTGTCTGTCTACCTCATATACAAATGAATGTGTATACATTTCAAGTTCCATCCAAACTCTTATTCATTTGTGTTAGATTCATTTATCTCTCCATTTACCTACTTATCCGTCTAGCTGTTCTCTATCTATCCCGGCGTTATCCGTCCCACTTCCACTAGCTAGTTCTTGCATTCATCTATCTGTTTCAGTCCCATCCACCCGTCTGCTTATATACCCTTTGATTTTTCCTCGGTAATTTTGGTCGAACTGTGTACTCACTTTAGGGATCCGCAGTGGTAAGTCACAAATGCCTTGAAAAGCGTTCTTTATTAGTGCACGGTTTCATGATCTTTTTTCGGCCGTAGATTCCTCTACCATCGCAACTAACCCTAACTCCCGCACCTACTTTTTGGGTAGTTA
>NW_020170462.1:170300-179554 GCF_000524195.1 Echinococcus granulosus | reverse complement strand
TGAGCTAGCATTAGCTTCTATCTTGCTTGAAAATGAAGCCTATCTATCTGTTGCCCTGTCTCCTTGTCTGCCTCCCATGGCCTCCCATGCCACTGTACTTGCGCCAAATTTTAGAACTGGAAAAACGATTTGTTATTTGTCACCGGACTTTTCGTACCTTTTCGTGTCTCAAACTTCATATGGAAATTGTCCATAATGCTGCGTTTATTCTGCTACTTTAAGAAAATGCATTTGGGCATCATTTTTTTTCTGTTGAGGTGCAAGGAAAGCCTTCAGTATGCCTTTTAGAAAAAAAACCGGTTGCATGCGGTATTTGTGGCAGAAAACTTGCTAACCAAGAGGAGCTTTCTCGACACAAGCAAAAATTCTACCAACTTGAGTTTAGGCCGATTCCCACCTGTAAAGTGCATTCAAATGTGGATACTTAATTTTATTGTTTTTTAAAATCCTTTTATCTGGCTTAAGAAATGGTTGCACTGTTTGCAAACTCGTCTTTGAGACGTTGAAAGGTCTTTGAAAATATATATTTAGCTTACATAAGGGTGAGAACTTGAGACCCACTATTTGAATGCCGTTTGCAAAATTATGTGACTAGGTAAGTATTATGATCACTTAGCTTTTGGATCCCCTCCGAAGACATGGTAAGGAGTGTACGTGTGGATGGAAATCTTCTTCCTTGATGTGCAGCAAGGCTGACGGATTACTGACAGAAATTACTTAACCGAACTGCCTTATCACCACAGTCTACTACACAGTCCTTATCCTCTCTCACACATTGTTTGCACCTTCTTCTATGGACACTTCTGTGTTGGCCATCATGATTTGGCTGAGGGTTTATAATCAACCTGGTAGAAATAAGAACTTTTCATTAACTTTTTCATGAAATTCTGCCTAGCACCTGCAAGGCAGATTGTGGAATTCAACAGCTCTAGAGTTGCATTTTTTTGCATCAAGGGGCAATTTAGCGGTCGCTGCAGTTAAACCTACAAAGGAAATGGAAGAAATCTCAAATACCCCATGACCCTTTACTTTTTCTCTAGATGTAGGGTCGTGTAGGAACTACTACTTTTGCATGCTCAGTAGGCGTTTTGTTTCGTCTTTTAGGGAAGGTTGAGGTCCGATGTGATATTTGCGATGTCACATACCGGGGAAGAGGCGCGCTGAAAATCCACACCACGATGAAGCATACGGGTAATCTCGGTAGTTGCTTCACCCCTCGAAACTTGTTCCTTCTCGCTGTAACGTCACTTTTTGTCCACAGGCGGACAGAATCGTGCCAAAAGTTCCCTTTATCTAGGAGGCCATTTCAGTAATTTAATTTCCCCCCTTACCTTTGGTGACTAAGTCCATTTTAAAGGTTATATAGCCCCGAAAATTTGCTTTAGTTTAAAATCGACTGCTATGTGATCATTGCGATACGTTATTTTACAGTGTCAAGGATCTGAGAGTCAATATCGCCTCGCGTAAGTTTCCCTTTTTACTTCTAGTTGACCAGAAGATTTCTTGCGGTTTTGGTGTATCTCGCCACATTGACTTGCTTGAAACCTGTAGGGGGCTGTTGAATGCTTGCAATTATTTATATTCCAAGTGTTCCAAGGGGGAGATGGGTAGGCATCCGCCTGCTAGTACGATACTCTCTCTCTTGTTTCCGCCTCACTTCCAGCCCATTTCATGCCAGTTCTACAAGACTGTCCTTTATCAATTTATAACTGTATTTTAAAAATAGTAATTTAAATACTTTGGAAGTCATTTTTTTACTTATTTCCTTTCTTCAGTCACTTAGGCGTTTACTTGTTCCATTTGTAAGAAGGCTTTCGATGATGAAAATTTTTTCAGCCATCACATGAAGAGAAGTCACTCTAATGAGATTATTTTTTAGGATCCCTTTTTCGTTTGGCCTCCGGATAAAATAAAGAAAGAAATTTCCTTTCCTGTACTTGTATTTCAGTTCCTATAAGGGTGAATCAGGAGTCACCGGGACTTAGACCGCTAACGATTCCAAAACCCTATGAAGGCACCACTTGTGGGACAGCCTTTATCTGGCATTGCGAACTGGAGACCCACATGAAAGAGGCCCACTGTGTTAACTCGAAAAGTAGGTGGTATACTTCTTATGAATGCATCTCAGTAGGTCCCGCATTTTCCAGCTTGCCAATTGTCTCTTGTTTCAGACACTTCTCGAAAAATGCCGTTAAATGAGGCACGTGTTACTTCCTCACTGGAATCGTCAAAGGGTGACAGGGTTTTAAATGGCTATGTACTATCTTTTTAAGATGCGAGAAGAGAGGGCGTTTTCCTGCGCTTCTCCTGCCAACTATGCGATGAAAAATTCATTCTTGAGAATGAATTAAAGGAACACACCAGTTTACTTCATTTAAAGGGTCTTAAAGTGGAAAAGGAAGACGAAGATGAAGATGTGAAAGGTGAGGTTGCAAACATTTGACGGTAGCACCTACTTACATGAATTCAGTAGACGCGGCCCTTGGCCATCTATTCAGGACACTTTCCGCTGGTCAGCTCGACAGAGGAACTGAATGGTGGTAAGTATCTGCTGAGTTGAAAACAGTTTTAATGATCGCCATCCTCTAAATGACGCCACACTACCCAGTGATGCGAATGGACCTCCACTAGTACGGATTCCGTGTTTCCACTGTTTTGAATCGTTTCTGCTTCAAAGTGAACTTGTGGAGCACATGCAATTGTCTCACTCGGGTAAGTCAGTCCTCACAAAAGTTGGTTGCCCTGAAAACTAGCTTGATTTGGACATCTTGGAGAAGAAGTAGCTGACTGGTTTGGATGGCTAATGCAGCAATGTGTCCTCAACTTTGCTACTTTAATTACCAATGTTTTTCCCTGTCAAACACCTCGTAAGAAGCTACCCTCAAATGAAATAATTGTGATTGACGTGATTTGTATAAAGTTAAATGACGGTTTGAAGAAGTTCCCTCCTGGCAGGCAATTTTGTTCAAACCCTCGTCACAATTAGTAAGAGAAGCGTGTTCTCCCTTTCCTAAATAGTGAAGCTTGAGTCGCCGACTCAATCGCGAACTCAAGCCCTACGTCTGTCCGAAGTGCCAAGCGGCCTTCACCTGGCACACAGAGCTGGAACTGCACGCGCGCACCCTACATGGCAGTGAGTTCAGCCATTTTCAAATTTTACTATTGCTTCTTCATGCTTGGAGCATGTCCTTAGAATTTGATTAAATTGCAAATTTTCACATTTTATTAGCGATTTGGCATTGCTGTTTTTTATCATGCAAATATTCTTATTTTCCTCCTCGTTTTAGTTTTACGTCATTTCGTGTGTCGAGATTGCTCCAGGAGTTTCGTCACAACGGCCAGCTTAACCGCTCATATCTGCATGAAACATCGTTGTGAGTTATGCTACCATGATTGGCATTAAGTAGACTCAGCAAATTTTGGTGTTTAGATGCCTGATTTGAGAGTCACCTACTTATCTAGTTTAAGTAGCAGTATTCGGATATTGGCTTATTGCTTTGGTAGGGGGTTAATTAAAGGACATAAAATCCATAATCAAGCCGTAAAAATTGAGTGGTTTCTTTCTCCTTAAGTCCTACAACTGGAATGTATAGTTAGTAATTTCTCTTTAATGAAAAAACCTCAAAAATCGTTTTCATTTGGCGGACTGTTATAGTCTGAGGGCCTTTCTACTACTCACACGGAATAAGTGCGATTTGGCCGGTTCGCAGTAAAAGTCAAGTCATCGGCACCGCCACGGCCCGTGCCAAAATCCTACATGTGCCCGAAGTGCGATGGCACCTTCACTTAGTGCACCAAGATGAAGGCCCACGCTCCAGCTCCACATGGCAGTAAAGCACAGTGAGAGAAAAGTTCTTGTAATCACTTGACGATACCTATGATGATATCTTTATGCTTAGAAACTCATTATATTCATTTTTATGCTTGGAAATTGGTAGCCTTGCCTCTCCCCATCTGTCTATTACGTTAAAGCCCCATAAAATTGGGGCTCATAGGTCTTTATAATCAACTATGGGACGAGATGTGGCTTTAGCATCTTGATTACACCCTTTAAAGGTCCTGACCGTTACGCATGCTACGTCCTTCTCTCCATGCAGCCTCTAGGCAAATGTTCTTGCCCACCGTTCGGAGCAGAATGCGACGTGGCACCAAGATGCCAACCGAAAGCAGGGAGATTGTAGAGCCCGCACAGTGCAGACCCACTTTTACTATCATGTTTTTCTCAGTGTATTTTCAGACATGAGAACTGGTACAAAGGCAAATTCGTTCACTCGTCACTACGACCTTTATGTTTGGGCAAGTTTAGCATCGAGTCTTATAAACTAAACGTTAATGACATCTAGAGCTTTTTGAATCAAGTGGTATGGCGCAAAGTCTTGCATCTCCGACTAAGTAATGTTTGTTTGTTCGGCCGATAATTTGGAACTCTTTAACTGTTTTACTGCTGTTTAGATTGCCGGTAAATTGGAAACTCACTGGAATGCTGCCTGGTTTAAGTTACTACTGCTTAAAAAATAAGTAACCTTTTTATTTACAAGTCGCGCGGCGCTTCCTATGCATGGAGTGCCCATGGCGCCTTGCGACCTCCGCCCTTCTCATCGCTCATATCCACGCCACTCACCGTCAAGATCAGTCAAGTCACTTTCTTAATTGGTTAAAAATACGGCCCTTTAATTCACCTCTTATTTCTTTCGACTTATAGGCACGAAACTACACCTGCGCTGATCTGCTTACTGCCCCTATATGTTAAATTTAGAGCTATTTTTTGGCGCAACGTGTTGCCATTTAGATACCAGATTTCCGGGGGCTTTGCATTTAGGTTCCCGAAGATTTTCTGCCATTTTAATACGTATCGGGACTTTTTAAATGAAGGAAAAGTACAACTGAGCGGGAAAATCCTGCAAAAGTTGCTAAATAAACGCCGTATTCAGGCCAAGTTTGTCTTAAGTTGGACTTATCTCCACGCATAATATTTGAGTTTTGGGGGCGAAAACTCAAACAACGAATTCAATTTTAGTGACTTCTCTTTTCCTTCAAGAGTAATAACTTAGGGTGTGACTGTTAGCGCATCACGAGTGTGACCGCTTTAAAAGCACCACACTAGACAGCGATGCTCCGGTTGGCATGGCAAAAATCCACGTCAGTTTTGTTGACGGCGTTTGAGGTCATTCGCCCTCTGCATAAGGGCACGCGCTGGAGTGGGGGCGAGAGCCACGGTAGTGTGGAATTATAAAAGATGTATGGAGTCACCGAATAGGGGACTGTATCAGTTATCTTGTTAATGTACGAGTGATTGCTGTGAGGCAGGTCAGAGATCCGCTATAGATCCGTGTCATAAAGGACTCATTCTAATCAGTATTTAAAGGCTATGCCGCTTTAATAGGTTAGTAAGCGTGAGGTAGTCTTAGGGAAATGCTTCTACTTATATAATAAAAGTAGTAGCATTTAAGTAGTCAAGCCTTTGAAGATAACACCATTGAAGTTTTCTCCCGGAACAATTTCTGGAGCCCTAAAGTTGTCTTAGTTTACTTACTTGCCCAAAATTGGCCTCTGATACGTATTTATGCCCCCTCAACGAGATGAACAACATAATCAGACAGAACGCAAATCGGGTTTTTTGCTTTGCCGCCACCTTATGTCAAGCCTACAACACGGGACTAAATGAGAGCATTTCAGGGTAATGCAGGATTCACAAAGAATCTACACGCACACGCGGCCTGGTTACACTCCTTGTTATCATGAATGATCTTCTCCTTCAACTCCACGCGTGGATTCCAAAAGTTTGAGTAGTTGACACAGAGAGCGTTCTTCAGAATGTGGGCCTGCATGTCCCAAATTGCGCGTTCCCAGGCCCAGGTCACACGGTCTTGACGGTAGGGATACTGACGCACCTTATTGGTCACCCAGTTGATCTCCAGTCGAAAGAGGACTTGACTGAAGGTTCTGGCAATGCGACAAATTATTCGCCTCATCTCCACCGGATGTAACATCAGCGCGGCCACATGAAGCATTGCGTCATTTGGTAGGAGTTCCTCCTTGAATGCCTTTTTAGCATAACTTTTTACAAGTTCTACCAAATTTGCCACAATAAAACGCAGCATGTGACGCACTCTGACATCCTCTACCAGTAGCTGATCATGGAAGAGACAGTTGTTCAGCATATTCATTGCTCTAATACGCTCGTGTCGCCATTGCCATACATTGATGGTCTCCCTTACCAATTTTTTCTGTTCTCGTCATCAATTTCCGGTAATTGAAAGGACTCCGGCTGCTCGAACTCCATGCCAATCGGCTCCTTCTCCCAGAACTTCAGGTGGCCTCGTAGTACTGGGTCTGTGTCATCAAACAAGTCGATAGTAGAGATAATTTCACAGGATCTGCCAGAGATGGGAAAGGGTTTAAAGGAGAGGCGGCGCATAAGACGATAGAGGAGTCGGTATAGCGCCCCTGCATCGTATTTATCCAGAGTGTTGTAACACTCCTCTAGGGTGATATTTGATGACACTAGGGTATCAAGAGTGGCGCCTAGCTCCGCATCCTCCATGTCACTGCTAATGTTGTAATCAAAGTTTCCATCCTGCAGAAAGCTGTAGAAGGGCTCGCCGGACATCTGCTCATTGTGCTTTCGGTGGAGGGTCACGAACACTGCGCCGAGGGGGACGGGAATCTGCACACCGCCACATTCCACTGGTCTAAGGAGGGTCTCATCAAAACGCATACTCGGTCCGTCGAGGAGTTGCTTGAGAAATTCATCCACATTCGCATCCTCCTGATGACGGACGGGGCTCGCAACTCCGTTGGGCATCATTATTACAAGGGTTGTCTCTTGTTTGTCTCACGTGACCGGATCAATATTAGCGCAGCAGAGGTGACACGGGGTCAATCGGTGACGTGGTGGGCGAATGGAACCAAACGGCCTTACAAATTCCCGCCCGGGTGTGCTATAGGGTGTAGAATCGAAGGGATTAGAAAGAGGTGCCGTGACTACTAAGTAGCATTAATAAGTGAATAAGATTTACTTTCTTACGGATAAGCGGGTTTAGTCTCGACATTCTGCTTAGACGGTTACTGTTCACACGATAGGGGTTGGAGCCAGCTTGAGATCTCCGTTTCACGGGTAGGCAATAAAGGGGAGGTACTAGATTTTTATGGAACACATCGCTGGCCAATTCAGCCCCGAGACCGTTAATTGTGGAGGCTGGTGACGACTGTGGTAGTGCGTGCCAGCGTGGAACAATGCGTGGTGAACGGGGTTTCTCGTCCACTCGTGTGGGCTAAGTCTATCAATGAGGCATCTGATCGCGGTGTTTTCTGTCCAGCCGACAGGACTCGTTCCTGCTACATGACATGCTCAATAGCCAAGTCGAGTACAGTTTAATTGCACTTACCTTACCCTGAAATTGACTGTGACAACACACAAATCGCTTCAGTTTTCTACCTTGGTACCAACCGCGAGGCCAAAGCAGGAGAGATCCGCGCCACAACAAAGAAAAATGAATCACAACCTCTAATTCCTAAATCCTATTTAGCTACAGTGGCATTGACCACCGAGGTGGCATCAGAATAAATCAAAACAATAATTCCCGAGTACAGTAAACCAAATAAGAGCAAACTAAAGATTGCGAAAAGTAATAACAAAAACTCTTCGATACTTCGATCAGTGATGCTAAAAAGACGCCAATTAGAACCTCAGATAAGATGTCCTTATCTTTGCGAAAGTCGTGCAAAATATATGCTGTAAGACACGAGGTTAAAAATCAGATTTGTGGACAAGTTTTCTAGTGTCCCAACATGCACAAAGATGAAACAGAGCCACACATCCGGGGAAGTACGAACTCAAAGCTCTGAAAAAAAGCTTGACTTGACCCATAAAAACTAGTAAGACGAGAGATACGCTTTTGAGTAGAGTCTTCAGTGTCTAACCACACTTTTGAAACGTACGAAAACCGAAGACGCCACAGTTCAGAAGAGACGACGTAGAAAAGCCCTCACCTTTTGCCGAAGAACAAACCTACAGTCCAAAGAGACTCCTTCCTCTCATTAACTCAAGTCTGTATTCAAAAAAGTGTTTGCACATAACCTATACAAATTCTTAAGAGACTACAAAAAGCTCCATAGCCTAGTCAGCTAAGAAAGTTGTTGTAATTTGTTAGCCTCCTGCCGCAGACGATTGGCAAACACCTTGGAGACTAAATTTACAGAGTCCATGTAGCGATCCATGCAGTTGCCCAGACACTTTTGTTCAGAGTTGTCGAGAGAAGTACCCGGTCTAGATACGCACTTTTCAAAGCACTTTTGAGTTAGTTGCTAAAAAGGAAACAGTCGAGTACGTACATTTTCTTACATCCATCAGCTCACGAGTGCTTGCAATAGCTACTTCTGCCTTCATTTGATCTACTAATTGTGCCCTTTGTGAAGGAGTTAAAGAACTTAGGGGGGACTTCTCTTGATCCATCGTGAGTTCTAAGCAAGTGGGTTAACTGGGAAGCTCGAGCAGGCTTCAGGAGAAATAATTAACAATGGCATTATGGTTGTAAATTAAAAATTGCTTTAAGAATGTAGGACTTGCTGAAAACATTCAAGCAGAAATTTGGCAAGCAATTAACTTGAGTTGTTTTTAAAGTGCCTAACTTTTAAAATGATACTGCTAAAAAATATGGGGCTGTCGAAAATCCTCAAATTGTACAGATACAATTTATTATAACTAGACAGAAGCATCAACCTAATGGGATTTTAATTCAAGCAAGCCCACTGATTTTTTTCAAATGCTTTTCTTCAACAAAATGCAGCAAAAGCACAAATCATTGTTTTGACCAAAACTGTTTAATTTTACTAATATAGGGTGTAAGACTGTGTAGCGTCCCGAGACTGCCTGAATACGAAAGAAGACACAATACTCGGGCAGAATATATATATTCAGCACGGAGAAGGTGTCTGGGCTACTGGCATGGCCCAAAGGCCAGCCCACCCGGCGAGGTACAAGGGGGCTAGTTCAAAGTACAAAAGTGGCGCCTCACCAGAACCGAGGGACAAACCACTATCGTATTACAACTGGGTCCGAATATTAATCGTATTTCATGAGCTACCTGAAGTTAGTCATTTAACTAGTGCTTTTGTTAGCTTTTACATAAACTATCTCCTATTTGACAGGTACAGCCACAAAATGTTATTCAATACGCATTTTAAAGATGGAATAATATATGCTAGTGTTTTGGTAGAACCTAACATCATTTCTGTAGCTTTAATCAGAATAT
>NW_020170462.1:144294-170200 GCF_000524195.1 Echinococcus granulosus | reverse complement strand
AAGATTGTAAAGGTGGGCTTGGAGTTTTTCCATTATCAACGGAGAAAATGTTTTTCGTGGGGGTGATTCGTTGAGGAGTGTCATAAAGTAAGAAATGCTACTTTGTATTAGGCATCTTTTTATCGGACTGATCAGGTACATGAAATAGGCAGCAAAGTGTTGACGTCAAAGCCTCCTTAACATATACGAGGTTGCATTTACTCCCAGTGGCATGTTTAATGCCTTTCTGGAATAAGCGGCTTCATTTTGGTTTCTGGGATTTCTGTTGATCTTTCTCACCTCGTATGCTGATTTAAAACTGTAAAATCCATCAATCTACTAACGGGTTATCTACTCATGTGTGAGTACTAACCCGATCTAACCACCTTGATTTCTCAATTACTTTGAAGTATACTACTACTTAAAAAATTAAGTAGACTTTGCTCCGATATTTGCACTGACTAAAGTTCAATTTTGTGTCTCACGAAGCGGCTAAAACCGAAGCGACGGTAATGAACTCCATCTTCTAGGCCAATTTTGATCCCACCGCCTGGGAGAATTCCAAACGTTTTCCCTGGGTCACACGTCACGTGCATCGATTGGGAGGCGTCTTGTGATGGCGGACGAGAGAGATCCTAAGGCAGCGAAAAAGGAGCGCAAGTATCCCGACGATGATCTCTGGCCCCCCACTTCCAGCTCCGCCAGCACCATGGCAACTAAGCTGGGGGACTTCCCCCAGATCCAATTTGAACCAAATCTTGTTGATTGCGCGGAGTCGTGCGGCGTTAAAATTCCCCAAGGTTTGGCCATTGCTATGGTGATGCTAAGGAGCAAGCATGTCGACCACTTGGAGATGAAACCACCACACAACTTCCTGCTTGATCGAGCCCCTCCACTCACCGATAAACGCAAGGAGCAAATTCGACAGGTGGCGCTGTGGTTACTCGACATGACCCGTACAGTGAATGAGAGCATGGAGTTCCTGGAGCCTGCAACAGCTCACTTCACATTGCAGGTGATTCTGGAGATCGTGAGGCTTATTAAACCCTGTCCACTTCCCATTTCTAATGCCAGCTGTGGGCTTATCAAGTATATAAGCTTCTTCCGCGATGGGAATCCCATCTATAAGGACGAGTTGGAGGCATGGACACTGACTGCTGTAGAGCTTTCGGATGGCGTCACCACTCCGAAGGATTGGTGCATGGATCAGGAGTACTATCTATGCACCTACACAAGAGAGACACAGATCTGTGCCCTTAACCTCTTCAACGCCTCCCTCTACTTCGATGCAGAGAAGATAGTCAACAAAAAACTTCGTGATTGTGTCGCCTTCATCATTGTCAATGCAATGCATCTAGTTCGCGCCTACTGTAGCGTCACAACTCCCTGCTTCTGTGCGGAATCAGATCCACTGTCCGTGATTCAAGCCGCTAAATCACGACCCGCCTCTGTAAAACTCTTCATTCAACGCCTCTCCGAGGAGATAGCCCCTGTGCTATTCGATATGAATCGTGCCTGGTTCATTGAACAAATGCACTGTCGCTCCGACATTACCGACCGACGTCAGTGGGTGCGTCAGCATAAAGAGGCTTTCGCAGTTCACATCATGATGAACATCCTCTGCAGCAATACCCAACAGGCTTGGAATTCGAAATGTGGATTTGAGGACATCCTCTTCCACACTGAAGAGCATGGAGAGGGCTGTGTGGCGGAATTCTGTGCTTGCAAGCTCTCCAAGATCCTTCAAGCAACGCGACAGGATTCCACCTGTGGACAGCCTTTGCCTACCAATAAATAGACAGCCGGATGGCCCACAAATCCGCACTACTAAGCTGAGTGCATGTGCATCAAAAATTGCATTTAGTTTTTCTTTACATGAAAAAATAAATGCTAGTGAATGTGTCAGCCTCGAGTTTTAATTTCAATAGGTCTATTCAACCGATGTTCGTGTCAAGCCGGGACTCCTTTGTTGAGGCTGTTATGTGGGCACTACCATGGAGGTACCGCACAAAGTAGTACGTTGTGAGCATGCCAAGTTATTGTGACATGATCCAGTCTAGTAGAGCATAGACTAGAATTGACTAAACACCGTTTATTACAATGGTAATAGGGTAGAGTGGATTTGACCGAAGTTTCCTCTCAACGATGTCTGCGGCTTGGATGGTGATGACAACTTTCGTTGCTAAGCATGAAGACATTTTAGAGGTATCAGAGGTTTAAAGAAGTGTTGGTGTAGGTCTACGATTGATAATGAGGGAAATGTTGACGCCCTGGAGACCCCAGCTTGTCGAAATATATCACTCCTGTGAAGAAACATTCGACCATGGCATGGGACGACCACATTTAACCGTATTGACAAGTATTTGTGTCAAAATTTTTAATGCAAGTCCAACGTTTAAGTGTTTTGCTACTGTGAAAGAAAATATGTTGAAATTTTAATCTCAAGCATTCATTCTGCCAGTTTTGTTGACAGTCCCGCCTTGGCATGAACACCGGAGGTGGCGAATGAAGAAGAGGTCACTTAAATCACAAAGCATCTCCATCCTTGGAATAAAGAGCATCAATCTATTATTAGGTGTCAAAGAGCCAGGCTTTGAGTAGTGGCTTAAATGACATTGACAAGACTTTATGCCATCAGCCTGATAGCCGAGTCGTGGAGACTACGGTATGTCGGCATTCTGAAATTACGGCGAGGCCGCCTTAAGGTGACAGTCCTTGTAGAGGCACCTCTTAGCCCTTCTTCAAAGGAGCTTTATTAGGTCTGTTAGTCAATTCCTTTTATTTGTGAATGAGTGGGGCTAAACGATGGGTTCCCCACTAGGGGCATTGGGGAGCCCCCCAACGTCTCCGCTCGTCATCCTTAGACTTGCGTCCCCATCCTAAACCTAAGCACGTATGAACGAGGTTATTTAACAACCGTCTGATCAGGGATGCGGAACTGTGGCGGCGCGTTTGCCTATACCTCAGCATCAACCTCACCACACTCCTTTATCTGATGGCCTTACACCACTTTGAATGACCTCGACATTACGGTGGTCATTGCACCTCTAAAGAGCGTCTTTGCATCCTGTTGGTTCATGAGAGGAACTGGTCTAGAGTGTGCTGGAGCTGGGAGGTGGGAATGGGAGAGAGAGCTCAAGTGCCCTACTTATGTATGATTTCAGGGCTCAAAGAAAACCTCGACAGCCTCAACGTCTACAGATTCGCCCCTTGATTGACACCAAACGCGTGCCAACTTGGAATCGCCATATCTTTAGAAGGCCTTGACTCTTACCTAACGCCACGAGGGGTCGTAAACCAATCATGTGTCAAGAGACAGGAGCCACCGCTGTTCTGTGTAGCTGGGAATCACCACGATCGGCAGGTGTCAGCGTGGCGGTGTGACCTTAACGTCAGAAAGACCAAATTAGCTTCCTTTTTGCGCAAACTTTCTTTCCTAATCGTAAAATAACACCCGAACTCAAAGGATGGAGAAAGTCTAGACCCCTTCACCTCTCAATCGGATAACTCAGATCTCGCCAACCGTATTTGACATGATTCCACCCCTTCCCTCAAATGACGATGCGGCAATTCGGTGCGTGAAGCCATTTGAGGCTTCCCTCCGGACACGTGACCTTGAATCGATTTGGTCCAAATCACCGGGCAGAAGGCAGGCGGTATAGTGTAATTGCGTGGACTAGAACAACACCTCTTAGTGGATTCTTCTAGCCATGCCAGAACATCATCTAACCTGCATTCCACATCAACCCTACAGCGCAGCAAGGCATGCAGACCTCCTGATTGACCTTTACTATCTGGATCCTGACACACCTATGATGATATTCACCTCGGACTATAGTTGTTTAGCAAGTGGAAAAGGTTGCAAGATCCCCGTATTTATCGGGGGTCCCCTGATGCTCCTACGTCGTAGGCAGGGCGAGGAGATTGCCAACAGCACCGACTCCTTCATCAGCCGTATTTCTGGCCGTCCGGCACTCCATCCAACTCCAGAGATCTGCCAGTGTGAGGTGTGCCAAGAGGTGAAGTGGCTCCTCAAGGACTGTCGATGCTACGATGACTGCCAAGCTCGATGGTGTTCACGGGACAGTGTCTTCCTCTTTGAAATTCTCAAAGAGGTGTTGAGTCGACTGAAGCAAAAATTAGTACCCTACTCTTTGATGCACTATGAATTCGTCAAGATAAGCCAGTTCTTTATTCCCCAAGCTGCCTGTCCCCCCGGCACCGATGATGAGGCGTCGTTTAAGCCGAATGAGGAGTTCGAGGTCTTCCTCAAGATGCAATCCTTCCTTATCCTCAGGGATTTACAAAATCAGGACATCTACACTGATGTCCTCTGCTGTGTAATGACGAATCTGCAACGCATGCTTCGAGCCTATGTAAACGGTGAATTGAAATGTGCGGAGGGGAAGCAGGAGGACTCAGACTACATTTTTCGTGCACTCGGTAAATTTCCAACGGAGGTGTCAAGAGCAATGACCGGTCTCTCCGCTGCCCTCTCGCCACGTATAATTGACCTAAAGAAGCATTACTACGTGCCTTGCGAATTTATGACGTTTGTTTCAGCCCGAGACGAGCTGGATTCGTACTTGTGGGCTGCAATGAACTGCATGAGAAGCCTCTTGGTAGCGAATTTGATAGAGCCCTTTGACAGGAGTGCTGAATACAAAGTAAGACAGGCAATTATGTCAGATGAGGCTGTTAAGGAGTACGTTGAGACCGTAAACAAGGTTTAAGTTGCACACTCACCTAGTCGTGTATGTATTTATGTTTCAATAAACCGCGCCTGGAGGCAGTGGGACCTCTTTTTGCCTTGAATTGGCGCTCCACTGTCGCAGATATTAAGGTGGAATGGTAGTATATAACAGCTGACTAACTATCTATCCATCAACCCTTCCATCTAGTTCTTGTTTTCTTTTCGGACCCTGTCAATCCATTTTCGCTTGGGTACTCATAATGCCTACTCATCCATCCATCTGTGCATTCATATTGCCTTCCTCCATTCATTCCGCGTCAAGATATATTTGTTTCCGTCAAAAAATAGGAACGACTCCATACGATTTTAAGACGGCTTTCTGTCTAATCCCTAATTCGCCATCTTGCTTTCATCTAGAATCAGAAGTGGTACCTGCAAGATTCTCGGAAGCCTCCGAATCACGTACTGCTTGGTATTTGCGGTCAAGGGATGTTTACTTAAGTTGTGTCCACCTATTTACTCAGGTTCGTCAAATTCCACCGCCCTAATGACACGACGCTCAAACATGCTCCATTGGTCATGGGGATACCGATCCCATACAGTCCATAAAGTTCCCAAGAAAGCCTCCAGCGCGATATTGGTGGACGTTAGTAAATTTCACGGCGAATTTCCCGGTCTTCTAGACTGTCGCGGCTTCGCTAGCAGCCGCCATATTTGCTGATTTTGAGCAGAGGACAAGAAAGGAACAAGCCCTGAAGCCGCAATGTTCCTGCGGTATTCGTACTAACCACCTGGCCAAATGAAGACTTCTGCCTGGACGACTTTGTCTACCTATCACTCCAGCTTAGAGACTCAACAGGATCCAAGCTTACCTACGGGAACAGAAACAGCGACTTCATTAGCCTAGGTACTTCTGCGACGGTATACCCGCGTACGAGTTGGCCAGCAGAAGTGTTTAGAATGACCTTGACCCTTCAAGTAATTATTAGCACACGTCAATCCTCTGCAAGGAAATCTTGACCTGGCAGACAAAGTTTAGAAAGAGGACCACTCGCACAATGCTTTCTAGATCGTATGAGGAAGAGGAACTCGTTTTCTGAAGTTGTAGGCATCCCTACCACCAGCGCTTTGTCACTTCTTTCAAGCACCATTGAACGTAGATTTGACACGTCAGACGCCGCTTTCATGTCTACACAATCAAGGAATGAGAAAAACGCATCTTTCCCTACTAGTTGCTAATCACTAGGATCAGTATTTGGTAGAACTTATGGGCTAGGTAGCAAAGCCGACATGGTGCTAGCTTCGGTACCTTTGGAAGTTATTTTGAAGGGGTTCTTAAGGTTGACAAACTAAAACCACATTGAGAGGAGTGGTTTAGCCGACACCTTATGACAGGAGGGTGGGTTAAAATGGAGAGGCGTACGCCAAAGAGCGCAAGAAGGAACCCTACATCGAGAACCTAGGAATACCTTTGCTCGGGTGCGCACGCATCAACAAACTACCGCCTACCCACTCTCACACAACACTTGAAGCAGCGTCTACAAGGTGATGAGGTCCTTCGAGAGTGAGTAGTGAGACTTGATACGTTCACCCCCGGGCGTGCAACGTCTACCTCATCTTCAGCGCCTAGTCAACGCATAACCAGAAAATGATCTATCTTGAGAGAGGAGAATAGATAGAGACCTCTATGCGAACGCTGAACGCAGTCGCTCATCGAAGGATGAGGCCACACTGTGTGCTATGACACCTCTCCACCTTTGACGGGTAATAAGAAGAAGGACCGGGATTTTTCATCCTAAAATCACCATCTCTGCGAGGTTATGGAACCTGATTATGCGAGAAGGGAAGCAAGCTGTCCTAGGAGGAGGTGGTTCAGCCAGATGGACAGATCCTTCTACCTCAAGCCTTCAGACTGCTCCCATAGTTTAAGCTTTTCTCACCTCGTCTCGCCTTAGGATGAAGGAGTGGAGGTTAAGGAAGTATGTCAAAAGTCGGCGTTTTTTAGTGCCTCTTTTGTGAGTTTTTGCACATCCCACCGTCCGCCTCGGATACCGATCTTCTATGACACTTCGATTAGAAACGAGTAAATTCCCACCTAGACACCTAAGCCTATGCAGAAGGGCCCCCAGGATTGGCGCGATTGCCGCAATATGCAAGGCAGCCTCTACATTTTCAGCTCAATCAAACGAATAAAGGGATGAAAGGGTCGATCCAGAAATGAGTGACTAGATTTATGGATGGGTAAATGGTTGGATGGATGGACGAACAAATTAAGTGTCTCGCGGATGGAAGAATAGATGAGTTAATGAACTAGTAAATGGATGCCTGTAAGGCACTAGAGTCCAAGGGCTTCAACTTCCACGTCGGTCATCATCAAAATCGATAGTTCCTTCTCCAAGTTTGACATTTCACGAGGCTACTGTCACGTGTGTGGTGTCAGCGGCTGTGTACGCACAAAGGGTGAGGCTCAAGAATGGGGACATCCAGCAATGATTCATCCTTGACAAACCAGGGTCATGACCCCCTCTACGACCCGCATCCAGTATACAACCAATTCACTGACATAGTCACCATCCGCGTAGGCAGATGTCCCTTCGTCATAGACACCGAGGGCAGAGAACGGGTGCCGGCCTGTCTTTATGCTCTATTCAGAAACATCCATGTGGAACACTTAGCCACCCTCGATTTTGATGATCCGCACTCCTTCATTATGCTGCTTAACTACTGGAGGGCGGCTCCACCTCTGGAAGATGTTCGACTAGTTGCTCACTTCCTGCTGCGTGAGGCTCGCAGTGTCGAGGATTGTTTGGCGGTAGTTGAAAAACAGACGGCTCTCTTCAACTTCAATGTCCTCAAAATGATCTTAAAGAAGACCAGGCCACCCATTCTCTACCTCGACTACGATACGTGTACAACTATAGATGAGTCAAACGTGGTCTTTCCGCTGGGCACCTTTGCTGATTCCAGAATGGATGGCCTCTTTCCCACAGATATGGCCAATGAGGACAGGTTACAGCGGTACTGCATGGAAACCAACTCGGTGGTCTACCGCCAGCGACTATCCATGCAGATAGCTGCCATTAATTGCTACGTTTACAAAGACTTAATGTGCATACCATGCGACTTTCATCGCGCCGTGGTACGTAACATCTTCTACAACCTCTGTATCTTGGTTCGTGAGGTCGCCCTCAGGGAATTCAGAAATCATCGTATTTCAGGCGGTCCATTATTCATGCCCAGGGCGGTATTTAAGAGCAAGTACCTTCGTCTAATTATTAGCAAATTAACCTACTATATTGCGGAGCAGTTAATCTGCTTGGATCCACGCTGGGTGGCTCAAAAGTATGCCCAAAGCAATGTGTCGTCGTATGTGGACACGCAGGAGTGGCTAGATAACGAAGAGGCTAAAATGAAACGCAGGGCAATGATGAATATACTCTGCTGTAACATCAACTGCCTCTGGCTACGTGGCTGCAAATTGGATGATTTTCGTTTCGACGACGCCTCAAGTGCCATTGTTGATCTATTCAAGGCAGAGGTGGCGAGACGGTTTGTTCCCCTGACTCCTCCCGCCGGCCCTCCAAATCAGTGAGGAGGGAAGAAGAAGAAGACGTGCCTAGTCACAACTAAACCAAATCTGGTTTTGTTAAAAAAGGCAATAAATCATATGAAAGGTGGCCGTTGCCACTAAACCAAACTCTACTTATAATATTTAAGTAGGCGTTTTTGCGCCACCTTCCATAGTGAAAACGAGGGTACATGTGTAAGCGTTACTGAGTGCCAGTTTGGCATAACTTGCCAGATTTGTAATAGAACTCATTGCGTGGAGGCAATTTCACCTCTGAAGGTGTTGGAAGGCTACAATAAGCTTACCGTCCTCGCACAAAAGTGCTAGAATTTTATTAGCTTATGTGACATGAACATGATGACAGTGTGATAGGCAAAACATTAAGCTTAAAAGCTTCTTTAAGCCAAGCCAACAATTTTTATTTGACTGGCAAGGATAAGGGGGAATGCCTTGGGAGGAGGGTCCTGCAGGCACCAGTGTGTGGAAAGTTACTCCCCTTACCACTTCTGGTAATCGATGCACGAGACCCCGATTAATTTCAAGCAGATAAAGTCACTTAAGTCCAGACCAAACTGGACGGATCAGATCAGACCGGAACAGGCAATACCGGTAGTGCCTTCCTTTCACCGTGCAACTGCGTGCAGGGATAAGTGAACAATTCTCTTAACAAAGGGGTCTAAATAAACCATTTGCCTCACCTCTTCTGGTACAGAAACCTTAAAGCAGGAACTTTAAGGGGTTTAAGGCCCTCTATTATTAGGTAGTGCGGCATCTGCCGCACCCACCTTTTACGGTACTGACAGTCTCTGCTCGGCACTGATAGCTTCCTTTTCAATGCAAAGGTTGGCTAGGCCCTCATTGTTACTGAGTACGATAAAAAAGGCAAAAGTCACAGAAGAGGTCCAAAGATTAAATAAACTTTATTCGCCTTGCATCCACATTTGCACCACATTTGTACATTTTCATGTAAGCAAATTTCCAAAGTAAGGGAGCCAAGTTGGAAACGAGGCAGGACGAGGCGAACCGGTGGATGATGGAGGGAGGGGCAGGCAGCAGGGAAGAGAAAGGATTTAAAAGTTAAACCTTATCTTCTGCTGCAATCCATGCCTGATATCTGTGAGGCGACGTAGCAGAGACAGTTACGCGAATTTCTGGGACAGTCAGGCCAATGATTCAACTTCTGTGACAGCGTCTTTAACCTGTCAAACACCTCAGGCATATTCATTGCCATTAAGTTCTCCATCGCCTGCACCAACTTCCTCTCGTACAGAAACTGTCTAGCTATCGCATCTTCTAGTGGTGTATTTCCTGCCTCTGCTGCCATCATGATTCTGTTCATGTCTAGCTCGATGAGAGAGTGACTGAGAGCCGTGGCCAATAGCCTTAACATCTCTATTACTACAAGCGGTTTGTTCCATGTTCCTGGAAGGGAGTAAACCGGATCTATGGGTGAGCTACGCCTCAAATTGGGCTGTAGTCTAATCATTATCAGTCGAAAAATATGTATAAAGTTGGTCAACACAAAACCGCCAATAATGGATCTAGGCGATCCTGCAAGGTAGTCACGATGAATGAAGACGATCATTATGTTGATGAGCTGCAACTCCGCAAATGTTAGCTCAGAGACATGTTCTGGTTTTTTGGGCAGCAGTTGACGAATGTTTAGGAGATAGGGTGGATTCTCTTGTACCTGGATAAGTTCAATCGAATCGAGGAGGGCAGTAGTTTCCCTCGAAAATGACAGCAGTTTCGGTCTAATTCGGGTGCAAATCTCTCGTAGCACCTCGAACACGAAGCCCTGGGATGTCCCTTGAAAGTGTTGCTTGCATTGCCTGTAAGATGTGCAGTGCCGTAGTAGCCAACGGACGGACTTGCAGACCTCGCACGCGGGGTGCATTGGAGTGGGGTCCGAACGCGGTTCGATAGAAATTTCCGTGAGGAATGTGTGAGTTGCGTAATACCAGGACGGATACATGTTGCCCTCAAACAGGATCATCATGGGACCAGCAATGAAGAGGGGAATGGGAAAGCCGTTCCGGTTTCTGAAGGTGTTCAAGTCAGGAGAGAAAGCCAGGGCGGGTGTCGATGGCGGCAAGCTTTCCAGACTTATGTAGAGGTGTTGGTGACGTTTCGGTTGGAAGGGTGGATGTTGCAGGAAGGTTAAATGATGTGGCATGATTTCCCCTACTTCACTTTACCACTCTGCTATAGGTCGCCGCGTAAAGTCATTGGACGCACAATTGCGGACATTCAAAATCGACTAGAGGTCACGAGAACGCTTATCACAGTGTCACGCGAAGCAGGCAGGTCGACACCTTCAAGAGATAGAAGGGTCTATAAATCATGCTTTAATCTTACTTTAATTCCAGCATTGAATAAAACACTTGAAGATCTCCGGCCTAAGAGAATTTGTCAAAAAAGTAAAAATTTTCAAACTTTAACCTTAAGAGGTCTATTTTTGGGGACCTAGGCTTCGGATTGGCTGATATTCTACTGCTCAAGATAAGCCGATATTATAAAAGAAGTGCATCCAACGTGGTAGTAGCTCTTTTCAAGAAAAGGCCTTTTTTTAATAGAAAGCTCTTTTAAAAAATTTCACTACACAGCTTCATAAAACCCCATTTATTCGTAGCAAATCTCAAAGCAGGCACTGCTCTACTAGGCGTTCAAATTTGGCTGTCAAAAGCCGACATCGTCTAGATGACACCTTCAGCCGTCCCTTCGGTATATTTTCTTTGACAATTAAGCTTGACATCCATCCAATGAAATCAGGAGAGTTCCTAATTTGGATCGTGTTCACTATTATTTGAGGTGTATGAGTTATTGAGACAGCGGTATGAATGGCTTGCTAGGCCACCAAAACCAATGGCATAAACAAAACTCCTTGGCGTGGGAATATCTCCTCATCGAGGCAAAAAGAGAAGTAGAAATTAAGCAATGCCTGCAAAAAATTTGCCTTTTCCAAAGGTTTGATGATGGCTTCAAAGCAGAAGTGAGTTTAGTGTTGAGACGAGAGTATAATATATTAACTACTTGCATCCTCTCAGTAGCACTGCAAAAACATGCCAAATAAATGGCATTCAGAAAAACTGAATTCCGAAATAGGAGGTTGTAATCCTCCGAAGATCGCCTTTCACCTCCGTGGATGATAGCTAAGTGAACATCATCAGGAAGCAGAAGAGGTCACCAAAATACTTACTTCCTCAACTCAGCAATATCTCTCTGCGCATCACCACATGAGACGTAATTACGGCATAGAAATCTGCCAGGAGTCTCAAAACCCATCTGCGTCTGGCCTAATGCCTGATTTTGGCATATCGGATAGTGTTGCGAGGGGGAAGTCAATTTGAGCGCCTAAAGAGGGCTGGTTTGAAGCGCGATGCTTACCTCCACGTGACACACAAGATCGGTCGATTTAGGGAATCGGGGGTGCGCGTGTCCTTGTTTTTCGTTTGTCCTATTAACAAGGATGCAGAATTTTCGCCACTTTTCCAACGTCCAACATTCCCCATTTGATCCAGTGATTGACGGTGGCCTCTACATCGACCTGGAGAGTTTACCACCGGACACTCCAACAGTTACTTTAGATGATAATTTTGCCGTAGAGCCAACTGGAACCATTCAAATTCCAGTCTTCATTGTGGGTCCCATGGTGGCTTTGAGTTGGAGGTGTGGAAGGCCATTTTCAGACGATAAAACCAACTTTATTGACAGCCTCGATTTTAGTCTGGTATACGACCCGACACCAGAGAATCCCGACTGCAAAGTCTGTCAATTAGTAAGATGGCTTTTGACGGAATGTTCGTCCTATGCAACCGCTGTGAATACCATGTATTCCGAGGACCCAATCATAGTTTTTGAGGTTATGCGAGAAATATGGAGTCGTTTCACCACCAAAGTTCTGCGCTTTTCGCAGCGACATCTCCGATACGCGAGGAGTATATCCTACCTTTTACTTCCACTAGATCCTAATTACATATCCCCCTTGGGTCTGGATCAGCCAGCAGAAAACATGGAATGGCCTGATCGTATGGTGGCTTCATTGGAATGGACAAATGGATTCATGTTTTTACTTCGCGATGATATTGGCGAACGTGGCATATACAGCCACGTAGCGTGCTTCATCTTCATCCATCTTATCAATTTTCTGCGCGCCCATGTCGTACCTTTGATACACCCGTTGTATAATGATTTGCTTCCCCAATTCCTAATGCTACATGCAATCCGAGATAGACCAACAGAAGTGAATCGAGCAATTGCAAAACTTACAAGAGCAGTCTTCCTTGTGCTTACGGAATTTGACCCGGATTGGCTTCCACAGGAATACACAATAACCACGCCACAGCGCAAAGAGGAGTGCTTCTGGTATCGCCATTTTTTGGGTCTCATGGTGGAAAATATTTTTGCAATGAACGTGTGCCAGGCATTTTTTGCTGGCGTTCAAACTGAAGGTTTGTATGTGCATTTCGAAAATTGTGCAGCAGAACCAGAGCACTGTCCGTGTCGCTTTGCTAGATTTTTGGAAACAACAGCTTAGCCCCCTCCGTGCGAGCATGCTGATGCTCCGAATGAGGGCGAGTGAGCCGCATCATTTGACGAAACAGCGTGTGACCGAAATTAAAAGTCTTGGAAATGTCATGACATCAAGGCCAAAAACACAATTAAATTTAAATAATGAATGGTCAGATTCATTATGGACATTTAACGTTTGATTTCTTTTAATTTCATTTCGGGAGAGCGGGGAAGAAAATGTGTGCCATGCACAAACCATCAAGCAAATTATCGCGGAACTTACTACTTATAAACTTATAAATAACAAGGAATTTTTGAAAAAGTTTCCAGGATTTTAGAAGAGCTGCCAAACCTTCATGTAAGGGGTGAGGTCTGGCTAGTCATAGTATTTATTTTACGACCCCTTTTGACATGACAATAGCCTATGAGAATAATAGATGTAAGGAGGTTAACCTGTTAAAGTCTTGGTGAGAATTAAGGTTGACGAAATGCATGCTTCGCAAGGGCGCGGGGAAACAATAAATTCGTTCCATCCTCAACAGCGATGAAAACGTATCCAGTAAATTACCAGGACCACCGGAACAGTGGCTCCTGTTTGAAAGGTTGTTTGCTTGGCTAAGCCATACCTTGACAGCTCTGGGGCGAATTTACCACTTTAGATGCGAAACCTGTGTCGGATTAGTTTCTTAAGGAAAAGAAGTATTTAAAACCACCTCACAAAAGTAGTTCAGGGGCTAAACGGCAATGTCAGTGAAAAATTGTTGACTGTTTATTGACAAATCAAATTCAAAGGTCGAATTCTGCTGCCTCTGTTAGTCAATAGTGGATCGAATGACTAGTCACCTAAAAAACAACTTCCTTAATAGCATCAATTCATCTCCGTCGAAATCCCTTCCTTTAATTGGGCGAAAACAACCAAGAAAATATTGGGATTGGCGAGAGGGAGGAAATATCAGTCCTCTATTGTGCGTTGATTAGGCCACAGACAAGCCAGTAATTACTGCTTCTTCCGCCATCAATTCAGGACATGTGAGACCGGAGGGGGGAGAGTAGGACGAGAGGGAGATGAGCAGTGCAGGACAGGACAAAACTGGGCAAAGATAGAGTGGGGATGGGGAGAGCCTTTTGGCAGAAGCGAGAAGAGATTGGTGGACCAGAAGACCAGAGGATCAAACAAAGAACAACGCTGGCGCCCCTGTGCCATCAAGTCCGCACTCTTTAGACCTATATTTCTGACAATAAGGCGTAACTCTCTGCCTGTCTCCAATATATGCCTCCAAATGGAAAATAGACGTTAAGGCGATGCAAGTAAACAGATAATGAGTGCGTTAAGATTGTCTGGGGGCCTGGAGGCATGTGCCGTGCACAGCCGCTGTGGGACGCATAACATGCCAGACTCTTTGTCGCCATGGTCATGGCAGAAAAGCTTCTTTACCAGAAGGTATCTTGGTAGATATTCTGCAAGTGGAGGTACTAGGTGGCATTCGTAACCCATCGAAAATCTAAAGTGATCACTAGGCACACACCAACTGTCACTCCGCATGGAGCGAACTACTAACAAAAAAACATTCATTGTATACAAAATTACATATTTTACACCCATCAACTCCATTTATTTACACCTTTCTGTCTGTTTATCTGCTGTGATTTGACTGAGTGCCAACCACAAATTCACGTTGGCACGGTGCCTTATTTCGGGCGGAGGCGCGGACGTGAGTCTCAAATTGAGAACGATGACGCCGATGATGACGACGACAACGAAAACACACGGTCTGCTACTTCTACGACACGATGACGACAGTCAAGAAGGGGAGCTCGCCTGTCCAAAAAGCACTGCTTGCCAAGCCCTCTATTCCTCCCCTCCCCACCCCAATAAAAAGTGACTCAGACAGCTCTCAAAGAGGCGGCTTTGCCCACGAAGACCGCTTCCATTCCTTAACTGCGATTTGGTTCTGATTTTGTGCCAAGGATGACACTTAAACTAGCCTCTACACGGATTGTAACTTTGCCCAAGCAGATTTTGACCGGACAGGCCAGAATGAGAAATCATTGATGGGTAAAGTTGTGGTAACCAATAGGAAGAGAGCACATTGCCAGTAATTTTTAACATAAGGTGCTGTTAAATTTAAACTATTCTATCAACATTGTACACAACTGTTTTAATTGCGTTTGCAAAAAGTACAATTAGTGCCTAATTTGCTGAATGATTTTCTAAAAGCGACCTACGAAATAATCGACCAAATTGAGCTACATTCTGAATGGTTGCTACATGACCTCGAACCTGATTGGGTGAGTTAGTCAAGGATACTTCAACGTTTATTATTGAAAAAAAGTGAAATGTGCTGCCCTATTTTTTGAGAATCTAGAACTTGAATTAAGTTTAAGTAATTCCCATTCTAAAGAAATATCCATTTATTTCCTTAAGTCCCCGCTTAAAAAGCACAAAGAAACGGACCTGAGGCTTTGCCAAATTTGGTGAGGCTTTCCCCCCAAGACTGGTAGTTAACAGACTTCTCTTGTTGGAAGTATGCTTGTGTTCTTTTCTCTAGCACACACAGGCAAGTCCCTAAATCTCACCCACTGCCGTAAGACACAAAAAGACGGGAGAGACTGCCATTAGTGGTTTGAGAAATCCTTAAAGTGGAGGAAAATTATCCTGCACGACTTGAAATGAGTCAGCAAAACAGCAATAACGGCTTCGCTTCGGCAAAGTCGATCAGTAAACATGGGAAAATTAAGACCCACCACTTAAAGTAAACAATTAACAGGATATCAAAGAGTTGGCGCTGATCAAACGAGGATTTTGGAAAAATGGCAAAGAATATTAAAAGCTTGGGTGTCAGAAAGGCAGAACTATAGAGTACCGATTTGATGGCACGATGACGCCCTACGATGTTCTTTGTCTGATTTTATGCTTTGTTGGTCCTCCTGTCTCTTCTCGCTTCTGCCAAATAGCACTCTCCGCGCCTTTTCCGCCTTGCCCTGCCCTCCCCACCTACTCCGCCCATTCTTCTCTCCTCCCTCTGGTCTCACATGTCCTGAAAATGTAGCAGAAGAAACAGTAATTACAACGTTTTCTGTGTCTTAATCAGTGCACAATGGAGGATTGATATTTGCTTCCTTCCATTGCTCCCATCTCACCGTCCTCCTTTATTTATTCCTGGAAGCCTATTCGTAGTTGTTTTCGTCCAGTTATAGGCAGAGTTTTAAACAAAGCTGCTGAATTTGGGCTTATTTAAAAGTAGTGATAGAAAGAAAGTGGATTAGTGATTAACTTACTCATTAGTCAATCAATCAGTCATTGATAAAGGCAACAGGACTTGCCCTTTTAAGATGATTGGTTAATAATCAGCCAGTAGATTTCTGTTGACCTTAACACTTTACTCGGCCAACTTTACAACGACTAATAGCAAATTTCCTATAGGTTTTTTAAAGTATTTTATTGGCCAGACACACTTCCGTTATATTTGTTTGTCTAAAATATGCATTAAATTTGCACGTCTTGATGGATCCTTTTTCTACCCCAATGGACTGGCCGAAGGGTCACGAATTACAAAATATAAGTAAAATTTCTGCAAAAGGATTGGCAAGAGAAAGAGTACCTGCTTAAGCAAAAATAAAAAACCCTTCCTTTAACACCTTTTAGTCTCTTTTGTAGGATTTTTTCCTTCTGTGTTTAAAAAAGAAAGATATTTCACCATACCACAGTCTTCGCCATCATGATAAGGGAGAAAAGCAGAGTTTTTGTTTTCTTGTCTTTCGCATAGTAAAAAGACAAATATCATCTTGTAAAAATTATAAAGGTATTTGCTTCATAGCAGTGAGAGGTAAACCGCTGGAAATGATGTTTTGCTCACTTTACACTCGATTACGGTAGGCCTGGTACCTCCCCACCTTGGTGCCTGGTTTTTCAGCCTTTCAAAGTTGACAAAATTAACTACGACATCGCACTGATGTCAGCACGACAGAATGCACACCACACCTTTCCATCCCACACACGAGAGATAATTTTTTTACTTGTCTTCAGGGCGGTTCACGTCCAAGGGGACAAGTCGGCAACCCTTGGGTGGTAGCCAAGTGTACTCAACGTCACGACAGAAATACAAAGAAAACTGCACTCCAAGCTTTGACAGAAAGTAGTCACTTAATCTTCCTCCCTGACTCCCAAATGATGGATTGCTTGAGGTGGAAAAGTGTCATTCATGTATAACACAGAGCAGGGCTTATAAATTCCCTACTTTAAAAAGAGGACATTTTCTAAGGGGCTCATCGCGAATGGATAAATGTCTAGTTTTACACAACTTTTCAGAATGACAGTTTTATAGATGCACTTTTCCACCTTGGCAGTAAAAGCACATTGCGGACGAGATGAGACCGCTAAAGTGCATACACAAGAGTTTTAATTTACGTGCGGTACTTGTTTATCCAAAAGATCTTTATTTTCGGGAAATTAAAAAACCTTGTCTAGTTTTTTCACTTTTTTCACTTCTCGAGGGTTCATTTCTATGGTGGGGGGGGGGGAGGGAAGGGTCAATTTGAAAAGCCAATCACAAGCAACAAGCAGGCTGACTCAGTCGCAGTAATCGAAAGGCCGGATCACGAGCGGAAGATCCGAGTCTGCTGCTCTGGAGGAAGACATTCAGTCTCTTGAGATCTCACAAAAGACTGCAACGGTGGTGAAGAAACGGATCGGAGCAAGATTTCTCAAATACGATGATACTAGGTAGGAAATTTCATAAAAAGGTGTAAACCGCCCCCTAGAGGGGGAAAGGGAGGAGCCCGCTGTATTGAGTAGGTGAAGTTTGCTTTATCTAAGGAAGGTCCGTGCAATATTTTGCTTATTTGCAGTTTAGTTTGAATTTGTAGCCCCTTTGTTACATCGCTTGAACTACAAAAGCAATTGGCATGGCGAATGAAAGTTGACACAGGTCCAGATCCCACTTCCAAGGAAAATATAAAAGAGGCGTAAGCTGAAAATCTACCTTAATGATGATAGCTTCACTGGGCCATTGTGACAAAAGTTAACTATTTGGGTGATCGAGCTTTAGACTGATTTCGCTACTCATACAGACCGAAGGGGGTTTAGAGCCTCATAACTAGCGCCTATGGATGTACTTTTGTCGCCGCGGTAGCAACCATAAATTAACTTGTCAAGTCCTCTGTACGCTAACGATAAGGCTACCTCCATTTCACTGCGGTTTGGAGCACCCTTTGGCACCCATCTGACAAACTCGTTTTGCTCAATTTAAGGCTACTCTTGTCCAAAACCCAGGAATGTGGTCGTGACAGTGTCCAAACGGCAGTCTGGGATGCTCTGCGCCTGTCAAACAAGTAGCATTGTCAACTCCTTCTACAGCTGTCTCCAACGAGAAAAGAAACTCCCCTGCCATAGTGGGGATACGTGATGGTGGGTGTGAATTACTGCCCCCAGCACACTTCTTACTCGCTATTCAGTGGATGAGAGAAGGCTATCTCTTCCCCCTTGATCAATGTCATCCACGCCATCTGCAATCATCTTGGCCCGGCCTCGCTTCGCCCCGCCCTGCCCCTACCCCACCCCAACTCTCGTCGTAAGCCGTAGGAGTAGTTAACTCACAAAGCGGAGGCTGTTAAATGGCAAGGTCAGAAAAAAACAGAAGCCACCTCTCTTTCCCTTCATCATAGCTTTTAAGGAAGGTAGGAAAGTATGGCAAACCTAAAATCTTACTTCATGCCAATTGGCCAATGCCTTCAGAACATTTAGACTTCTCGGAAAATTCATTAATCCCCCCAATGTGACCTCCATCCCAAACTACGACCTCCAAGAAGATAAATGGTAGTAGAGAGAAGGTCAGCCTTTTGATTGACTGCTTCCTCAACTATATTATTAACTCACCTAGCAATGGTGAGCTAACCGCCATGATCTCAGCAAGAAAACGGTGACACAGGCACTTCTACCCCTAGTAGCAGCCATAAATTTGTCCAGAAGGATGATGGTGATGGAGGCTGAAGCACTCAACGCCAGGGTAGAAAATTAGGAACTGTAAAAGTACATTTACTAAAAAAAAGTTTGCTACTATCCTCTTTTTTGCCGTTAAAAGAAGCGGAAACTGAACTACACCAACGAACACTTCCAGGCAAGCGATCAAGTAAAACAACCAATCACAGCCGTGGAAGCGCAGTTGACACGGAAGTTGACCTAGCCTTGTCAATCGATGATCCAAGCTCTCTCTAGCCTTCGTATAGTTACCAACCTCAACAACTGAAAATCCCTGATGTAGAAGTGTTGATAAATTCCTTGTTGCCAGTGGACATAACTTGGATTTCTTTGTTCCACAAAAGGTTTGATGATAAAGCAGTGAATGATGTAGCGAAAGTCATTATCGCTCCAAAAATGCTCTTGGCTTCCATCCACCTCTCCGTGATGGTAACAGCCTTGATCTGACCCAATAAAGCACTCCTTGAGGTAAGGAGGTTCAGGACGAACTTGAGAACATCCCAGTTAGTACATCTGCCTCAATTTTGATGAACTTTATTTGCTTCTTTTGGCGATTTCCATCGCACTAACTCACCCTTGTATGCTATAGAAGCAGTCGATAGTCACCATCGTGGAATCGCGAACGCAGTGTACAGTCGAAGTTTTCATCTAAGCCGCAATTTGCTGTTGTGGAAGAATACGGAATGAGGTTTCATTGTGACTGCTGCTGGTGGTGGCGGTGGCGCGGTGTAAGAAAGCGACAGTTGAGACACTTGCACGTGGTGGGAGCTTTGTTCTCCACAGCAGATTGATAAAAAGGGTAAAAAAGAGCAGAGAAGAATAAGCGGTTGCTTTTTTTCGTCGGCCCAAAGTGATTGACGCATGGTCACAGCTAGACGAGCACACACGTCCACATGCCACCCTGGGGTGTTTTTCCAGTACCCTGCCCCATGGCTTTCCTTTCTAAGCTGTCCACCACGGCACAGGGCAAACTTTTGTTATTTATAAATGGAGAAAATTCCCACTTCGTTTTTTTGCGCTATCTGATTTTATCTTCGACCTTGTGGGAGGCACGTATCATCAACTGGTGGCAAGCTCTCGGCTGTTCTCCGCCTATGGCATGAAAGAAATCCTTTGCTGACTTTTGTCAGCTTTTAGTTGTAAAATCCCAACCTAGAAATGTCGAACAACAGAGTTAACCAGTCATTAACCTGGCAATCAACTCTTCCATAAAGGCCAAACATAAGTCCAATTACAGCGCGTGACCTTGGACCCCCTATCGACGAATCGGCTTTTGGATGAAGAACCGCCTCGCCAATACTTCCCTTTGTAAAATAAAATTTGCGTATTTCGAACTGCTGGTGAGGGTTTTTTGTTTATCAAAATTATGCGTCTAAAACATAACAGCGGCGTTGTAAAAAGCGTTCAAAAAGCTACCAGAACTACTATTGTTTAAATCCGTCCCTTGTGACACCCCAACTGCCTGGGCCTTTTAATCTCAAAGCCTGTCCTCAAATCCATAATGTCGGCTAAAGGCGTTAACAAAGGTTGCACTTTTTAATATTAATTTTAAAAAATTTACCCGTCTAGTCGGAAAAACCCTTTTCATGTGGAGTCATCTAGGAAGGAAAAAATGTGCTGGCCTTGGAACACGGGCTCTTCTAAAGCACCCTTCATTTACAATTACCTTTAAGGCAATAACTAGTTTCGTTGATAGATGGCTTGATTACCTATGTCTGTCTCCATTAATAATGCATTGCATTGCATTTAAGTAGTATGCACGAAAAAATGGCCAGTTTAAGTAATAAAAACTTTTATCGACTTAAAATTTGAGGTAAATTAATTTATTGGAATTACAAAGACGTTTTGCTAGGTTAGTACGCAATTGGTACGTGAATCCTATCGGAAAAATTCCCTAGATCTTGTCAGTAGGGTAACTAACATCTGAAAGCAAATTAATGCTCTGATTGGTTAGTCATTGGAAGCTCATTAAACAAGGTCATGACCAACCAATCAAAAAATGAGTCTATTGAAGGCAAAAAATGACAGCCGAGGATTCAAACTGGACCTTTAATTTCGTACATTTTTCAGAATACATTTCAAATTTTTTTGATCAATGATGTGGAATAGTAATAGTTGGAAGTTTTATGCATGAAAACGAAACTACTTCTTTTTGATTAAGAAGGAACCTGATCTTGAATGTAATCCAAAAAGTCAATCTTTCAGTTACACTCATTTCTCTTTCTGGCTTCGGGTTCTTGGAAGGGAAAGCTGAATTGGAGGAGATCATCTTTCATTCGACCAGCATGAGCAGGGCTTACATATTATCGAAGCGTAGGGGAATCAGACAGTTTCCATCACGGGGGTGGGTTACGTCTGCTCAGCCACGAGGTTTGCGTGGACGGACCGCTAGTCGGCTAAAAGAGGTATTTTCAAACAAATATTTTACGGGTACCTAGATGACGATTAGAATTTAGACAAACGGTGGGGATTAATTAAAAGGCAATTACTCAAAAAGTCAACCTCTGAGTTCATGATGTTGACAACCTTCAATCATACAGTCATTTACGCAGGCATCCGGCTTTTTTTCTGTTTATCGTAGAGGGTAAATTAACCGATCTTAGATCGGAATACGACGGCTAGATGTGGCGTCAGGAGTTACATAAATTATCCGTCCGATTTCTGCATTTTTTGCTGATTCCGAGATCAACGCACCGACTGCTGATTGGATGGCGAAAACAGAAGAATAGGTCATCAATCCGGTATTCGGGATAGCAAATCGAGCAGTACGACAATGATGAACACTAGGATCTGTGGTGATAACTCTTAACTGAGAACAATTACTGGGTCCATGATAACAAGCAGTATGAATTTGTCCCTCAAAAGTCCTTAATTACTTGGACCGCTTTATAGGGAACAAGCTTCCCTGGCGGTCATCATCCTTGTCACAGGAGAAACAGCAATTGGAATTCGGGCTAAAATGACCACAAATGGCAACCGCGTTTGATGTGGATGTTCTAAGGGCTCGAGGCCGCTGGATAACTCATTAATTCCCCAAGGTGTTCTTCTTTTCTCCCCTCGTGTGTGTTTGTTTATCCCCTTCATCTCCGTCCCAAATTATATTCACCCTCAGAGGCAGGCAGGCAGTTGGCTGATATTAATTAAAAATTCCTTTACAGAGCGGCCTTGCTTACTTCAAAAAGGACTCTAGGTGGCCCACTGAACTGTTCTTGTGTTCGCGTCAGTGTCGGTGGGCTGACCCATCCAAAATCCAGTTGAGGAGGTTTTTTCTTTCATAAATTAATTAATCCGAGTGAGTTTTTGTTGAGAATGAATGCAAAGCCGAATTTGCTTTCATGCTCTCGGTTGGTGGGTGGGTAGGTGGAACGGAAGCATACGCTCGTTTTATGTTCAGGGGCAAAACTTCACCTCTACTTAGCCACAAAGCCGAAAGTAATGTGACCTTCGGGGGAGGGGAGGAGGGAGGGGGTTTTAATCTCCCTTTACAAATGAATCACTTACTACTAATCAGCCCAGTTTTGAGAAGGTGCTTTCGACCGCACTCTTGAGTCTGTCCTTGACATGTTGGGTGGCTGTGTTGAGACGTAGTTTGACAACGTCTCCAGTGGATCACACCGCAATACCTGTTTGTTTGAATGCGTCCTTCGGGCGGCAAGAGGACAAATTAAACTAACCTCGTGAATGGGCAGACCTTACTGGTTCCCCTAGAGGAGACGAGCTCTGTCTCTCTGATTACTTGTTTAACCGCCATGCTACATCATGCAGGATGTCTTCCTCTAACCAGTCTTTTCGAGTGAGGGACCTTAAACCGGATGGAAGAGGGGAAGGGCAACAAAAATAGCAGTGAATGTTGTCAAGCCTAGTTGAAGTCCAAATTTCCTACCTTTAACATTTTATCAGACCAGGTTGTCAGACCACATAATTATGGCAGTAGCGTCTTGATTACGGTATCCCTGTTAACCTTTGCGGCATGTCTACACCGACTTGTCAGCTTACAATAATTAGATTCATTTGGATTTTGCATTTTGCCTCAAGATCTGAACCATGGACGCGTAAGAATCTAGTTTTTAACACCACATTGCATTGACAAAGACATTCTTTACTTATTAAAATACCCGTTTTAGTGGTTATCCGTTTTGACAAACCAGAATTGAGTTTAGGTTTAGGGATCACTGACATCTGCCGGCTATTCGACCCTCCAGCATTGCCTTTTCTGATCTGTTCTCTAGTATTGAGGTGGAAGTAAAAGGTAGGGTCGAAAATGGGGGTATACAAATTATTCGGCGTCTAGAAGGTCGTCCGAACGCCCAAAATCTTCCTCTTACTCCTATACGAGATGGTGGACCTACTTAATGGCGCCGCTATTAGCGATGGCAGATTATCTAAGTTTTTATCCATTCTTTTACGGCCCATGAAAACGCTTTCAGTGTACAATCCTTTGCACCTAGGATTCATCTGTGGCGTCTGGAGTCCTTCCTTGTGTCCTACCAGCCTACACTAGCATGGAAGATAGCTGGATGGCTGAATGGCCATAGGCACCGACAAATTGCCAAGCAGCTGACAACTGAAGAGTCTGTGCGGTTGGACATGCAGTAAAGCCAGCAAAATAACATCCCACGTATTTCTCAGATTTTTGGTCAAAAAACTAAACCAAATCCATTCTAAAGGCTCTTTATTTTTTATCTAAATAGCAGAAAATTAAATTAATGTTAATCAGTGTCCATTATTATTAATAGAGACTAAAACCTTGTTATCTTTCTCCTTAATTTAAGTGATGAGAAAGCAAAATTTTAGTTGGAGAAAAAAGGTGAACAATGGAGGAAAAATTTAAGTGGCAGAAAAAAACATTTAAATGTCACAGGCATCGGAAAACTATCCATCTCTTACAATGCCAATGGAGACGGTAACGTGGTTTCATGCCACCACAACCCATTGTTCAGGTTCTTTTAAGATATTCGAGGGCTGACGAGTAGGTGTTAAGCAGTAGTTTGTTTTTTTTACAGCTTGGATGTTTTAGTTTTGAGCAATGAGGAGTCTGAGGTACCCATTATCATGTCCCCTGTCACGCGTCACATATAAGTGACGCGCGTGCTTGGTTAGTTTATGATGACCGGTTGTGCCAAATTGTGGGCTAAAACCAGGTCATTCAAACTTAAGACGATAAAATGGAATATTATACAGGCCATAAGTTACATTTTGTTAAGACATGATTTCTGTAAGACAGGTTTCGATATAGGTCAAAGAAAAGGGGAGCGACTTCTATAAATTTGTAGAAGGTCATTTCATACAAGAAAGAAAAAATACTAATTGCTAGTTTCTAAAGATGTTATGTATTGGCTCCTATCGAAAAAACTCGTTGGCCTGACAGATTGGTGCCAGAACTGTCAACTACGCGTCAAAGGGAAAGGAACAGCGTGCTGTCACACTGCGTGTTGTGGATGGATGTGCTTTGAGGACACGTATTCATCACCCTCGGCATTGGTGAACAAAGTTAAGGCAAATTTTTCTCCCTTGTTGAGACGTCTGTGAGCAGATTGGCCAACTTAAAAAGCGTCGCACTAGAGTGGCGAATGCCGAGCCCTCTGGACGTCCAGTCACTGTTGAAGACAAAAGAAGTGAAGAGCGCACTTAAAATCTGCGTTTAGAGATGTTTAGGTGACAGATGTGCAAGAGTAGCTGTAACACCGATACTTACAACTCTATCCGTTGTATTCTATTAAATGTCTCAACCAATGAATCGGGTTGTGTGTTGATCAGATATCTTCATTCAGGATGATGTTTACCAGAATGTCTGCGACCACGGTAACACCACGACTGGAGCTGGTACAGTCATCTCTGAAACCTTTTCACTACCTAAATGCCTCGCTGAGATTGAGCATACTATCATGATTCCTTGCTTGAGGTCTTCCTCTCCTTTCAGCAATGCGCACTGTCCAAAATATGGCATCTGGACTAAGCAGGGCTGAAGTAGACTGGACTGCCTCATGATACAGTGGGGACTTGTCATCCACTACTGTATCAAGTAACACCACAGGAGCATACCTTTTCAACCTGCAAAAGTGTAAGCTGCGTCTGAATGAAGGGCTACTTCTAATTTGACTGGGGCTAGTATCACTTTGGACCGGCTCAAACTAAAGCTGGTGACGTCCATTAGGTACCGGAAACCAGTCATCAGTATTGGCTAGACAAATAGGTGGTTACACCGTAATCATCCCCACTCCTCTAATCTGGCAAAGTTACGAATATTTTTACCACTTTAATGCGTAAATTAAAAGTGTGGTAACCACAGACTCCCCATTTCATCATTGAAGTTTCGTCCAACTTACCTCTAAAAATAGGAAATAAGTAGGCAGATACCTTTGGCAGAATCCTGTCCTTTCATTAATTATAAAATAAGGCTGTATTGCGGGCAAGGCTTTAGGCTAAATTTTTTTTCCGACATTTATGTGTCACCTTTCAATTAGGCTGTTACTGGCTTAATGGAATTTTCTGTCCGGACTTCCTTTTTAAACAGAGGAGAACTTTAATTAAGCCGGACGGTCGTGACAGCTAAGTTTAGTTAAACAAATGGTAAAAATAATCTAGATGGTCATATTTAATGTGTGTTTGTTTATTTCAGGGATGTTTAGGCCATACAGCAAGCGCAGAGAAATGGCAATGTGAACCGCTAAACATCAACTGAAAACAATCATAAATTAACAGACGTTGTCCCTGGGTTCGGACATTAAGATGGCGACTGTCAAGATACGGATCAGGAGGTTGGTTGATGTGTACTATTAGCAGGGATCGCTCTTCTTTGCACAGCCTGAGTGACAGGGGAGTGGGGATGGCTGACTTCTTTATCTGACAGATCGTCTTGATACACTGATTTCTTTCCCAGCTGATACAACGGTTCTTCCCCTCAAGTGTTAAGTGGTTTCCCAATGTTTACCTTAACAACAGTCGAAGTAGGCTCTTGGGATGACCGTGGCCTTCAAAATTAGGTAGTGAGGTTGATTAAGAAAGTACAGATTGTAGGGATAAAGACGAAAGGGCACTACAAAAATCATTGATTCATCCATTCATCCACTCATCCCTCTCTTCGCCCATCCCACGTCCATTTATCTGTCCACCCTCATCCATCCATCCTGTATCCATCCATTTATCCTTTATCCATCTGACCTGTATCTATCCATCC
>NW_020170462.1:141509-144194 GCF_000524195.1 Echinococcus granulosus | reverse complement strand
ATCCATCCGTCCTGTATCCATCCATCCATCCTGTATCCATCCACCTATCCATCCATCGCCAACTTACATATTAATCTATCATTTTTTTCGTTCAGCCAATATTTCCTTCCTAAATCATTCCACACGAATGTTATTGCTGAATATGAATTCTGTCGACTGCGCGAAGCCATCATTTTTCATTCCTAACGAGGAGGGGAGATAAGTCCTCTTTTGCTGAAATCATGTTATTTTACTTAAAGCCTGCACAACCCGTTTCCATGATCAACTTATCCCCAGCCTTTGATCATGTGGCTCTCCTGCTTCAAGACTTCTTTGGCGAAGGTGCATGGGGGAACCTTGAAAGGGTTATCAGCAATCATGCTGCTAATGTCCGAAATATGTATAGTTTGATGCCTATTGACAGTGGGAAGGACTTTCCAAAGTCATTTTCAAAGATGGGCTACCATGAATAAAAACTTAACTTATGCAGGCGTTGTAGAGCTCACGCAGAAGCTGACAGCCGCTGCAATGTATGGTGTTTGTCCATCTCAAAAGAAACAAAATCACACATCTCAGAACTTTACCTTGGTGAAAAAGACTTTTTTTCTCCAGAAGTCAGGAATAACCTTCATATTCATCTTAATTTTATTTGGAAACTGTCTATTCCGCTATTCATGTGAAGCTGCGTTGATCCAAAGCCAAGGAAAGGAGTGGTAATGACTTTGAGCACCAGTAGGACGATGAGGAGACGAAATCCCCCTCCCAGCCTCAATTTCAAATCATTTAGAACGTTGGCTTTGCCACATGAGGTCTTAATCTCTTATGAAACAACACCTCCTTTCCTTGTCCCAACTGTTTCTAAGGCAACCCGTCTGGTACAACTTCGAGGTGCATCGAGATTTCAGAAATAGATGTTTTGCCTTCAGCAAGAAAATCAGACTAGACAAAGCCCTTCGTAATCTACCACGCGTAAACACAAGAAGCAAGCTTTGTATTGTGAGGGTTTAGAGTTCTATGTCTTGGGAGTGTGCAGAGGGTAGCCGACTGTTTTGAACTAATTGATGGTGTCCATTCAATTAATGCAGGAAGCACAGCGCCTTGAGTAAAGCAGCAGATTCAGTGATTATAAAACTTCAACGAAATAAAATACCAGAACCAAAAAAGAAAAGAAAAAACGGAACCCCCGACAGACTCAGTCCTCTCTCCCTCTTCTTTCTGCTTCCCCTTCTCTATTTTCTTACTTTTGACGACTTTTTAGTTCAATTTTACTTTCCTCTTCCGCTCCGCTTCGCCTTGCTACGTGTCGCCTGGGCTAAGCTCTAACTGCGGTCATGTCGGCATTTGCCGACGCCGCCCGACCGACCGAATGAACGAACGAATGACTGACTAGCTGACTAGCGGTCGGTTTTATAAGTGAGTTTTTTGAACAAATTTGGCCTCTCATATAGACATTGTCGTTGCTGTCGTCGGGTGCCTTACTTCAAAAAACAGAGGGGCGGAAAGAGGGATAGGGAGGCATCCGCACTGCTACGACTGCCAGACTGGTGCAGTTGGAGGAGAGAAAAAAGGCGGAGGAAAGAAGTTGAGAAGCAGTAGTGGTAGTAGACTCGAGATGAGTAGTGTCCGAGCCTACCTTTTTTCACCCAGTAGAGGGAGAGAAGGGAGACAAATGATCCAAATGGGCTGAAATCTGTTAAAGGTTTCACTTAACCTTCATAACTTACAATCTGACTGCCAAAGCACCATTTTATCGCCTTTTAATGTCTAGTTTATCAGACCTTCTTGTTCAAAAAACTAATCAAAAGGAAAAATGTAAAGAATTTCGAAGAGTATTTGAGTTGACAGTCTGTTTTGGAAAAGGACAGTTTATTTTAATCAAGGATTCTAGCCTTGCCATGCATATTGCAATTATTTCAGTCATTCATCCTAAATTCTTCCATCAACCTCAAATTCATCCATCCATCCCCTATCCATCCATCCATCCTGTATTTATCCTGGATCCAAATATCCCTATATTTATCCTTCCATCCATCCATCCATTCATTTGTCTATCCCTTGACACCATTAATTCACAACCCCTACAAAAGCAGAAAATAAATATGCCCTACAGCTAACGGACAAAACCATTTCTCTTAAGAATTTAAATACCACCTTCTGCTAATGTGAATACCTCCGACAATTGGAGTCGAAAAATTATTCCACTTGTTCTTAAGTGATTGAGATAAGTTTCCTTCCTGGTTTAATAGGGACATCCAACAAAAGAGGGAGAATAGGCGGTGTCTCCCAAATGGACGAACTACAGAAGCGTTGTTCTTGGTTTTTAATCAAACTCACGGCAACTGCTACTTAAAATTCGGATTAGAGATGAATAACTTCGCAGGTAACTCATTCACCTTGATTCATCCACTCAAAATTTCTTGTCTGCCAAAGCCACTGGTGATGAGGCAAGGAGGAACAAAGCACCTTCGCCTTTGATTTATTATTGACAATAGGAGAAATTGGCTGCCTCCACGATATTAACACGAGGCTGGAAGTATTATTGCTGCTGTGCCAAACCCCAACACCTCGCCAGAGAGGTTGAGAGAGAGAGAGAGAGAGAGAGAGAGATAGGGAGGGAAGAAAAAAGATTTCGCCTTCGCGACAAGCCGATGCCGACTAAAAGCAGGATAATTAGATTTATTCTGTAGGAATCTGAGTAATCTCGAC
>NW_020170462.1:126729-141409 GCF_000524195.1 Echinococcus granulosus | reverse complement strand
CCAAAAGGTGATTGCCGGTTGATTTAACTTCCTTCTCACCTGCATGAAACAAACAGGAGGAACAGAAGGAAGATTCGCCACTTTTGTGGGGCATAACAAGGAGGACCTTGATAGGAGAGTGTTGAGTCTGGTTACCTCTTGCAGTTATTGTAGTGCGGAACCGTGAGCAACTCCTCACACTTCTCTACCGTTGCGAACTTTGCCAGCTCACTGAGGGAATTAATTTCCGCGTCGCCGAGCTTCCTTATGTCTAAACTGGATGGTTTTCCATTCAGGTGAGTAGTGGAGGGCTCGGCCCGCTAGATGGTGGAGGTACTTTGTCTACTCCTCGTCGTCTTCGCCCACTTTTTGGTAGTGATGGAGGAACTCTCTGGCAAATATCTTCTGACTAGTTGAGCTAGGCTAACGCATCATTCTTCCACCTCAGGTGTTTGGGTTTATCCCGACCTCTAGGGCGGCTGCGAAGAGGTTCTTAGGGAGGGTGCATGGGGTCTCCCAGTTAGAATAGCTGGCCATCACAACTATTTAAATGGTAGAGAAATCAAGAATTTGAAAGACTGCGCGTGTCCTTTGCGTGTGAAACCGGGCCGACTGCGGTAGAAAAACGGACTGTCTCTTCCAGAGAGTAGAGTTTGTTTGATGTCAGTCCAGGTGATGGTGGTGCGACAAAGATAATGTTTTATTTACAGGCTGCCAATTAGCCGGCAACGTGAGAGAAAGGGGAATACTGAGAGATGAAAGAGAAACACCGAGAAAAGAATGCAAATATGGAATGAAAAGAGGGAGCAGGAGCGGGAGCAGATACAAGGGGAGGATGGATGGGTAGATCCCATCTCGATGCCTCTTTGAAGGTAGCTCTCCCCTAATTTTTCATGACCCGAGAGGATGCACCTTAAATGAGAGAAATAAGCGGCAAAATTGCAACGGCACATGCAAAATGGTAGAATACTTTTAAGTTGTGGAAACATTTCTCTTCTAAATAATTTATTCATTTGCTGAGAAATTTTTGGGCCTTGCATCAGAGTAGAGATAAAATAAGATTGTTGGCAGTGAGACTCCTCAGGGGGTTGGGAAAGAAGTCACCATCTCATAAAGTGAGGAAACAGCCAAACAAGGGGAAAGGCAAAGAGGTGGATGGAGGGATAGATGTGGGGGTGTTGTGACACTCTTTGTGGACAGCACATTTGGCTCACTCAAAACAGACTGAAGTCAGATCGCCGTCTCAGTTGGGTATTTCATATCATCTCTCCTCAATAAGCTCTTTCCGAACCTCCTGATGATGTTGTTGATGATGTCCTGATTTTCTCGGAGTGTCAAAGTGGCATTCGAGGATTATGACTACTGAGAATTGACTAGTGAAAGGGACATTTAGATATCTAGTATTTCTTTCACCAGAAACCACATCCGAACTAGATTGTCATCCTCTCTAGACACCTCGTGGCATATTTTACATACCGGAGGATTTCAACATCCTACTCTACGTTCTTCCTCAAATCGGAGAGGATGATGGTTGTTTTCATGCTCACGACAGTAGACACAACAGCTGAGGTCGAGGGTAATTTGACCTGCTTTATTCTTTCCGGCTACTTGGGTTATAATTAGTATAGTGAGGAGTCTCGTCAACCATTCGTCGATGCTACAGCCTCTATTTCACTTGTGGATGATGACTTCTCTAGTGGTCTTGTAGACCTCCACACCCTATCTACTCTAATTTCAAGGTCAAGTTATTCTCTGTCTTCTACGCCCTTTGCTCTCAAGGACTAAATCCCATGTTTTTGACTTCTCTCCACACATCCTCTCGAGAATGACAATGACATGTGAAATGTGGAACGAATGTTTACGCTATCATCTCGCACCAGTGACAGTGACAGTGAAATGTAATAAAATGGAGTATGTGAGAAAGTATTCTTTCTCATATCGCATCATCTGCAATGGAAACTTGAGAATAACCATGTAGTGCAGTTAAAGCTTAAACATCTCCAAGTTGTTGTCTCCTTTGGTTAAGGTGACTTGATAAACTTGGCGTCTGAATTAGCCCTAGGGTATGTCCCTCAGACACTGAGGTGGCATTTTTTAAATATACGGAATGTGTATGAGGTTAGGAACGTGTAGATCAGGCGTGACGTAAGTAGACCCTAACACCACCGAATCGGAGGAGAATGGAACAGCGGGGTGGTCCCGTATCCCATTAAAACAGACAATAGGAAGGGCTGACACCTCACTTGGAAGGGCTAATATTCACGAATGGCAAGTCAGTGAATACTACAATGAAATTAGGGAAAGATAGATATACCAATTTGATTTCTTCGCCTAAATATTGAATTTTCACCTCGGTTGCCTGAACGACGTGTCTAGTACTCGTAATGACACCCGTGGTAGGAATATTTATTGGACAACTTATGATAGTAAATTTAGGATGTCAATGCTATTTTGGTGAATCAACCCACAAACTAAAAACTCAGTAACTCAGTGGAAGACTTGAAAATCCATTATGAAGTTGCCGCACTGTTGACAGAATCTGTTTGACAAGCATCCTTTCAATCTCCTACTTCCTATGTAAAATTTGTACACTGAATAAGGCATCTTGAAATAAATAGCAGTATATTACTGCAAATTTGATAAAATCTTACGAAAATGACTCGAAAACTTGTTTTTATTTGCAACAATTTATTGGTAAACATGCCCACCATTGCCCTTTAAATCAACTAATTGACCAAACCTGTAACACCTTCATGCTGCAATTGGTCAGCTGTGGATTGTCAATCAGCGTGAGAACATGCGCGCGCACGATCCCCATTCGTTGGTCTCAGCCAATCGGTTACCGCTCACGCGTCGGCTTTTCTATTGGCTGCAAGAGCTTATATAAAGGAAACTGACACTGACAGCAGGCAATCTAGCGACTGCTACCAGCCTCTCGCAATGTCGCGACCGGTAAGCTTGATGACCATGTGGACTGGCATGTTTATTTTTCTGCTCTAATTTGGCGTTTGAGTTGATATGGAGCTGTGAGTCGCAAAAATAAGAGTATCTAAAGAGATTCATGGAATGAAATGCAGACGCTTAGTTCTTCCTATTTTGCAAACACTCTGTGGCACATTTTTTGCACAGAACGAGTTTTATTGGCAATTTACTTTTTCCTCAGCCTCATGGATAAGCTATGGCTTGTAAGTTTGTTCTAGTTCTAAAATTTGGACTGCGACTTTTAAACATTGACTCAGAGGCTTATTTAACTTTCTTTACTATTCTTCGTGCTTATAAGGGATTGTTTTTGAAAAATGGGTTTTCGTCTTTTGGTACATAGGCAGGTAGACCTGAACGCCTAGGATTTTACATGACAGTCATTTTTAGAGAAAACGTCTAATTGGTTTTGCATTTGAAATTTTGCCTGCTTTAGTCGCGTTTAAAATAAGTGCTTTCTTACGCTTTTTATGACTTGTGATAGAATCTATAAACACAGCTGTCTTTGTTTAAATTGACCTTGAAAAGACCTCGGCTCTTCAAGGCATAAAATATGTAACAGGTTCGCGTTTCCTCCGTGTTCTATGTGCGCCTTCTCTTTGAAATTTTGTCTTGGAAGAAATCAAACATCATTGCTGAAAGTTTAAAAATTGTGGTTGATTTCTATTGGACGATTCCAACTTTTGTTCACTTCCTAAATACCTTTTCGCTCGTGGGTAGGATCTTATATTGCCTATTCTACATTCTTGATCTGCGTGATATCTGAGGAAAATGGATTAAAGTTGATTGTTTCTTGTATCGGCAAATAATTTTAAATGCATTTTTGTTTTGAACAGAATGGACAGTGAGAACTGCTTCGGCCATTTAATGCGCCCTTTCGGGTGTTCATTCATAGCCTTTGAACTGTTTTCCCAGATGATAAAGAGTGCCTTGAACGGTTTATTTCTTTTATTTTGCCTTGTGTGAGCGGAGGACCTCCATGCTTCTGTCTTGTATTTCCAAAATTAAAAATTTTTTGGGGAAATAATAGGGAAGCTGATCCTACAGAAGGGCAATTTTCCCTTGTTTTCATTCAGCTTCGAATTTAACGGAATCGCAATTTGCTAGAAAAATAACAATTTTTAGTCATTTCGTGTACTTCATCTGGTTTTACTTCCTCCCAATTTCATCACTAATGCTTTCTACATTCTTGAAACTGGTCATACATCATTTTCCCGTATTTTGTAAAAAATTACTGCGCCTTTTTACCTGAAGGTTGGATGAAGGAGGGACTCACAGACTGAATAATGGGGCTTTTCATCGACCATTAGTTAAAGAATAACCTTTGGGACCTAATTTAGTTGTTTGTTTGCTTTTATTCTTCAAAACGATAAGCTGGTTTTCGGACTAAAGAACTGCTTTCCTTGGTTCCGCTTCGGTGGTTTATCCTTTCCTCAGGTCATTGTGAATGCAGGAGCTATTGAATGTAAGTAGGTCATTAAGCAGAGGGAAAACAAACAGTTCTATTACTTAATGAAAGTAGAATCTATTCCACCCTGAGTTGAGGCATTATGTTTTTTTAGCGGTCGAGAGCTCCTCCCAGATACCCAACAAAAGCCCCAAGGTTGACTGCAAAAGTAAATTTGACCGGTCTTTTTCCATGAAAGTGTGCATGTCTTTTGTAAATTGGAAGTCTTCAAAGTTTATCAAGTGCAGCTCCAAATACCCCATGATAGTGACCTGGGGAAAGAAGTTTGTAGAGCCCAAATTGGATGTTGCTCAGATCCCTTTTATGGCAACAAATTGCGGTTATGTTTAATCCCTTGACTACAAGTCTCCATGCTTTTATTATTTAACCAACTTTTTCGTCTAGTTCCGGCAAAGCTTTTAATCTGTTGCATTGTGCTTGACAGGAGAAAGCGATTTTAGATCGAATTTCGTCTTAAAGTTTGCTCGAATTGGGGATGATTAGTGAGTTTAACTATCTCTAGACCTGCATTTTGGTTAATGGAGGCCTCCAACTGCGCGTTAAACTGCCAAAAAAAACCCTCAGTACTGAGTAATCCCCAAAACCTTGTAAGTCCTGCCAGCCCGAAAGAACGCAGTCTGCCGACACATAGGGATTGGTCTGCGGGGCTGTAGGCATGGATAAAAAGCCGTTTTACCAACTGAGATACCGAATGCGTGGAGATTAAAGGGTCAACGTAGGTAAACACATAGCCTAGTCAATTTCCCTTTCTTCTGCTTTAGCGTGCAATAGCCCCACCACCTCCAAACCGTCCACTGCCACCGATCCCTACAGCAGAGGAGGAAGCGGCGGCAGCAGCTTTGCAACACCGACGGCCTTCAGTGACCAAGACAGCAACAACGGTAAATGCAACCATTATGAGTTCCACTACAAAGACATCACAAAATCGTCGCGTGGTCCCACGAATGGGCACTCGCAGTCATCCGCGTGGAAGCCAGCCTTCAACCTCCACTATCTGTGATGTCAACGAACAAGTTACCGTCTCCCTTCTATCATCTTCTTCGCCATCTTCCTCCTCTTCCTCCTCATCTGGCTGTGAAGATGCCATAATTGGTAGGTTTTGAAGGGGCATTTGGCCTAGATAACCTAGTCTAAAGAGCGTCAGCTCTAAGTCTAGACGTTCGACACGCAAATCCCTTCGCCAATATTCCGTCTAGGTAATTGGGTTTAATTTTGGGCATGAAAAGTATCGTCTTTAGTAACCCTTCCTCGTCCTTTTGCAGAATCTCGTCAAAGGTCATCAGACGACTATATGAAAATCACCTCGCAGTCCTGCCTCATCAATTTGGAGGCAGGTTATCAGGATTCCGACGATGGCTACACCTCATTGAATGCGTTGGATAGTCTAAAGGATCCACACCACCACCATCATCGTCACAATCATCAGCCTTCGCGTAATCCCATTCAGACGGAGAAGACTTCCAAAACCCAGGAATCCAGACGTCCGCACTCCATCGCTTCCTCACTTACCTCATCGTCCTCCTTCGATGACGAAAGCACTCTCGTCTGCACATATGGTAAGGACTCAGACCTCCCGCTGGATGGGATGTACCGTCTGAAGGTTAAATCAACCACGTCCACCACCGCCGCCATCCAGTTCCACGGGAACAAACGTCTGGTACGCAAGTATCGAATGAAACGGCGGGAGGGTGTGGAGGCACCTCCAAAAACTGTTTCTTTGGACCGAGAGCAGAAGAAACATTACCATCAACAGGATAGACTAAGACGTGGAGGAGGGGGCGGGTGCAGCTCTCCCTGTCGTTTGGTCACCATGTTGGTTGTCTAAGTGACGGCAACGACGACGGCGACGACGAGGAGGACAAGGAAAGTTACATTTTCGCTTATGTACATATGACGGTATTTTTTCATCCGATAGTCTATAAACCTATTTATGTCAACATCACGACACCTCTTCGCTGTGAAGGGATTGGGGTGGACGGGAGTGGTTATTCATCTGGAGTTAATGTCTACCCCCCGCTGCTCTGACATCTGGTCGGGATGACCAGACGTCTAGACACATGTACACCACTTTGTCATCACTGCGATAGGCTTGTCGAGCGTTGCTATTAAGCTAAGGAGGGCATAAATTATGTGGAAGAGAAGAGCTGGAAGCAAATGACTTCCGTCGATTCGGAAGTTCTTCTAGGCTGTGATGCTTCCGGACTGACGCACCACCCCAGCGGCAGAAACAGGTTGGCATTTAAGAGCCGCATTGAGTTTCGTGGGCTTCGATAACGTTCGCCACTGAGTAGTTCCCTTCAGAATCGCTAAAGATTTTGCGGAAGCATCCGAGCCATGCAACAAGGTATTCCTGTTTTGGAAGGATGACGGGGCCGCACAACATTAACTTGGAAGTCGAATCAGAGGGGACTGTGGAGGTTCACGTAGTCAATACGTTCGATAACTAGATGGCTCTCTTTCCTAGAACGTTGTTCTCAACGCTTCTCGTGAATGCTTGACCTCTTTGGCCGTGGAAGATCTTCCAGTGGATAGGGAAGTTCGAACCGCGGGGAGTGATTCACCGCGATTGTGCGATGTTGACGCCTAGACTATGTTCGACAATGAGCAGTTGCCCCAATTTTAACTTGAAGAGGTGTCACCTGGCATTTGGATTAGTTTTATAGCTTGCCACTCCGTCGAAGTGATAGGCAAAAGTCGACTCGGTTTCCATAGCCTTCAGGTGTGAGGCTTTCCAGATTCAGGCACTCCCAGACGACACCTTCTCTCGAAATTATTTTTCCTTGTGGGTGAGCTTCCTCATTTCTGAAGGCATATCAGTCTGAGAGAACCTCAATTACAACCTCATGGAAGAGTTACAGCCCTGCCGACATGCCGTCAGCCACGGCGTCAAAATGTATTAGCCGAGGAAAAGCGTCTAATCCTCAGGATGGATGAGGTCCATCAAAATTAACAAGATATACCGTTCTACATCTCGTCAAGGTGGGGGATGTCCAGTCTCCACGCGTCAATTTCATTATCTTCGCCCTGTCCACTAAGCATGGTGTTCTGTCAGACACGTGTGTCTGACAGCGTCCCTAGGGGTCCTGTCAACCGCTCCATTCATTCAAGTACTGCATTCAAAGGAGGGAATAACTTGAAGATGTTCAAGTCATAACTGCATCACTTGTTTACTCTCCAATTCCCTTGTCACTGTCATTGACAAGGTGATAGCGTAAACATTCCTTCCACATTTCACACGTCATTGTCATTCTAGGGGGGGTTGTGTGAAGAGGAGTCTACAACATGGGAGTTAGCCCCCCAGAGCGGGGGGCATAGGAGTCAGTGAAGAGTGTCAGTGGGGAGGGTACAGAGGTCCACAAGGGGTATAAATGAAGTCACCATCCACTTGCATCGTCGAGTGGTTGACGAGACCCCATACTATACTACTTATAACCAAAGTAGTTAAAGCTACTCAAGTAGGCTGGATTACTCCCGCCTTCAACTGATGTGTGGAGGGTGTGTGAAGGTGGGGGGACTGTGGATGGCATATCCAAGTCCTCTGCTGGGCAGGACATACACCACAAGGTGAATAAAGTGGGCGGAAGAGACCAGTGTGGATGCGATTCCCGGTGGGAGAAACCAGAGGATGTCCGAGTCTTTCCTTCACTAGTCACTCTGCAGACCCACTGAGAAGGATCAAATCATCATCGTCATCGTCAGGAGGAGGTGGAGAGACTGTTGAGGAGAGATGAAATGGAAGAGTGAACAACTGGGATTGCGTTCGTCCTTAATCTGTTCTAAATGAGCCAAACGTACCCTCTGGGAGATTGCCACAACACCTCCCCATCCCTCTGCCTCCCTGTTCCACTATCTGCCTGATCTTCTGCTTCCAGACTTAATATGGCGGAGGGTAATAGTTGGGAAGAATCCCAGACAGTCGCCCGATTCCTTTTTTCTTTAATTTCCCCCACCCCCTTCATCCATCCTTCATTCCTTCCCTCCCTATAACAAATTATTAAACAGTTCACCTTAAAATCACTATGATTTCCCTCCAATCAATCAAAAATGACTGCCGATAACCACTTGATAGTTATCTGTCAACCACGACGGTAATGTCTACTTTCGATCAGTAAATTTTTTGAGTCCCGCAGCTAGGAAGAACAGCCCACTTTACACCTATTGTGATGTACACCTCTTCAGACCCTCCATTATGATCGTCACTTCTGACAGATGTCAGTGCTGTCCCCGGTAACCTTTGACGCTGTTATTTAACTCAATATCGATGTCATTTGGACGGATGCCAAGGTACCGGCGGGTCTCACAATTTGGACGTTACTAAGTCCACCACCTTGACATCACGACATTTGCCATCAACAATTGCACTCAAATCCGATCCTGGTGTTAACTAACTTGTAAGTTGAGATAAAAGAGTTTCCACCTTGAAGGAAGTGATTCATCGAGTTGAAAGTGTCCAGGAAGAGCCGATTTCGCCGTACCATCGGATTTTCGACACCGCGGACAGAGTTCACTTTGCCTCCCGACAACAAAACCAAAGCAGCATAGCCCAGAAACCTGCGTTTCTTGTTCCAAAGTGCGGCCTACTTGAAGTGTGTCATTTCCAACTGTGATGGCGCTCAAAGTGGCTTGCCAAAAAGAATCATTCTCCTTGTTCTTCTCCCCATCACCCTCCCCCTCACTTTTGTGTTCCGCTCTCCTACTCATTTTCTCCTCTCTCCCCCTCTGAGCGCCGCCTTGTCGCTTCGTCGCACCATCACCACTGGCATCGAAATCAAACAAAACTGCCAGATTGGATTTGAAGCTTGCTTGTTTGTTCCATTTATTTCCCCCTTTACCATCTCAATCGGCGCTTTTTCACTCACCCCTTTCCAACACATGCACACACAAGTGAAAGGATTCCTTTCTCCTTTCCACCGTCTGGACAAAGAATGTGGCTGGTTGTTTTTTCAGTCGGCTTATAAGTAACCAAAAGCAAGTGTCGCCCACTTCTTTATTGTTTTGTTCCCCCGCTTTTTCCACCACTTTGCTACTCCTGCAGCCATTGCTGAGAGACATTCACAAGACCACCACCGCTACCATTTTTTGAGCTACCGAGGGGGCTGGGGGAATGGGGGCAGTCACTTACCGATGGTGTTGTTACTCTCACCTCTTTGGTTGTGGGCTTCCCCTTTACTTTCTTTACAGTTAGTACCATGACAAAGAAAATAGACGAGGAATTGTTTGTATTCGTCCAGTATTGTGTTTTATGCTCTGGAGACTGGATTTTTTTTCCCCCCCCCCCCCACGCCTCCACCCCCGACCCCTCTAAGCCCATCAGCAAAGCCACGTAAACACTAGCCATTCTTCTCACCTATTTTGAGTAAATTCTGGAAGCAGAATCAGTCCAAGTAGAAATTTTTTGTATCAGATCTGTCAAGCAATGACTCACCTGTCAATACTCATTGATTGATCGATTAGTGGGGAATATTCAAACACCCAGAGCTTCGAGTGCATCAATTTAGCCGTCATTTTTTTTCCTCTTACCGTAATTCCTAACCAATTTGTGCAAATTTGAAAAAAAATCAGTCCATGTGTGATTCCCTTTTCAATGAAACATAATTTGCATGTCAAATTTGTCAAGTGATGAGCCATTTCCACACCCTCGTGGGGTCTGCCGATCGATTGATGAGGAACGACACCACACCTTACAATTTAGGTGTCATTTTTTTTTCACCTCTTTTTTAATTTTCTACCCAATGCATGCAAATTCAAAGTAAAGCGAATAATTCGACTTGATTGCGCTGAATTGGTGCATGAATAATGCACGTCAATTCGCCGACTTTCCACCCGTCTGTCAACCTCGTGTCCGTGCAAACCTTTTCTCTTCGCCCCTCTTTGCTTTGTTTTGTTTTGGTCTAATCGAAACTCGGCATCTGGAGGTGTCAATCACCAAGTGTTTGTCTCTCATGGGAGGGTGCGAGGCGCTGGCACAGCGATGATGATGACAAATGGCTGTTAATTTATGCCTGCTCCGTGCATCGCTCTCGGGCCGTGATTGTTGCGCGCCACGTGAGGAGGAGTGAGGTAGGTATGGTCAGTGCTTCCGGAATAGTCGTTTAGTCTTTAGATCACGGCTTACTGGACTTAACTCAGTGCAGTTTGGTCCTTTTAGCTAAACGTCACGATGTCCACAACTTCAAAATGTGATGATCATGTCCACAACCGGAAGTAGGCACCAACGACTATCTTTCATTACCCATCCTTCCTCACTTACACCGTAGCCAACATTTGGGATGGATGTAAAAATACAATAATGAAGAATTGTTAGCAGTTTACCAGTTGATAGGTTTGTTTTCCATCGCTACGAGAGATCTGGACAGGCGATTCAGTGCAGCAGCTTGACTTGAGGGTGATTGCCCTGGCAATGGACATGTGTCTTTTGAGGTGTCTGGATTTGAGGTCTGTCGAATCAACCTGTTGGTGGAGCGCACATACACCACAGCCTCGTCAAATCACCGTCTGGAAGTTGAGATAGGTTTCGGCTTATTTGATTGGTCAACTGGTCAGAGGTGACAAACCAATCAGGAAAGGGTTTGCAGCAGGCAAATATCGATCTTCGCTGCCTCCTTGATTCACCAAGAGATATTTAATTTCTGCTTAGAACATGTAACAGAACATTCTAAAGTACGTTTCCCTATACATAAATAAGTATAGCTCCTCAACACACCAAAGGAAGTAAGATTGAAGAATCTGGGGATGGAAGGGTGTAGGATGGATCCCAGATCCATGTTCCGGAACCAGCCAAAAAACTCAAGATCGGATTCAATCTGCTAATTAAAGACAGAAGCTTTATAACTAGTGGTAATGTGGCGCCTCGAGTATTCCCTAATTTAGTAAGAAGTCACGGTTGGAGGAGGGGGCTGCTTACACCGCCCAGAGGCCATACCACAGGGCGAAAGCACAATCTACGGATACTTTACCACCCACGAAATCAAACGCAGAGTTCAACAAACCATTAACACGCTGCGGCGACAAGAAGTTTTGGCGTCTGCCATAGGATGAGCATTCGTGTGGCCTCTTCCGTTTCTCACTTTTATTCCCGAAAACTTGGGGGTGTAATAACGCTTGCCCAAAGAAGAAGTACCACCGAATGGTCGACTTCTCTCAGACTATGATGATATGAGCTTTTAAAGGGTATGCTCAACTGTGTCGCCTAAATAAACGATGGCAACAACTGTTGATCCGTTTTATTTTAACCCACTTTGCTGTGGTCCGATTGGTGAATGGAGATAGAACCACCTGTCGCGTGGAGTAAGTTAGGATTCCTCCAGCAGGGCATGATTAGCCGTTGATGAATCATTTGTAAAGAGGGATTAGGCTCACCTCTCCCCCCAAAGACCGTATTGCCCACTGCTTCACGGTCAATTTGGGGGCGAAACGTTGTGTTAAAACACTAAATAACCCATCCACCAATCAAAAAAGGGTAAAAGCAAACCCAGTTTTACATTGCCTTAACAAGAGCCATCCTGGTAAATTATTTTATAAAATAAACCTCTCAAGTAAGTTTTGGATGGGTCGGACCACCGATACCATACAGGCAGGGATCTGGAGGGATAGAGTTCAAAGGGCCACCCAGAGCCCCCTTTGAGGTAACCAAGGCCATCCTGCAAAGGCATTTCTAATTAGCGTTAGTCAGCTTGCCTGTTTGCCTCTGGGGATTAACATAATTAGGGGAGGAGTTGGAAGAGTAAACAAACACCCAGGCACACACTCGAGGGAAGAAAATGAGAACACCTTGGGGAAAGGGTGAGTTATCAGGCGGTCTCCAAACCCTAGAACCCCTTCCACAAACGCGGTTACCATTTGTGATTGGTCTATTCTTATACCCAACTCCCACTTCGCTTGCAACGAGCATAAGAAATTTGGGCGAAGCCAGTTGGCTATGTAATAGTCTAAAGAATTAAAAACGCGATATTGTGGACCCGGTAATTGTTCCCATTAAAAAAATCCTCACCACAGAACATTGTGTTCATCGATGTCATACTGCTTGACTCGTCCCTCCAATGCTATATGGATTACCGGATCTTCTTCGTTCGGCATCCAATCGTAAGTGGGTGTGTGTCGACCTCAAACTCAGCAAACATCGCACTCATTAATGCATTAACACTCTTTATGAATCATTTTTAAAAACTGAGTCAATTTTTTCCTGGAAAAAATATATTATTTACAAAATCCTGTTTATAAATCGAATAAAATAGAAGTCGGGATTTGATTCGTCCCCGGCAAAATCGATTTTCTTTCAGTCAGCCAATCAACATGCCGTCTTTCACTCTGGAAACTGCTCATTGGTTAAGACAGCACAAAACAGACAAAAATGTATATTTTCGGCCCACGCCTTACTCATTTGCCTCTTCACCTCCAGTCCTCTCCCATAGTGATATACTTTCTCAACTGCAACGTTATTCAGTCTTCACGGGTCCCATTAATTAGTAAAAATGAGGTTTGCAGCCCTGTGTTCATGCTTGTGTAGTAAGGAATTACCTTCTCCAAAGGCAAGATCCATTTTTTTTTAGGATTTACCTAAAAATGCATGCACTGCCATGTCAAGACTGCCATCACTGTAGTGTCTTAAAAACAAACTTTCCTTAAAGCTTCTAGCCGACAGTGGCAGGGGTACGATATGCTCTGGCACTAAAGGAATCAGGATTTGGGCACGGCTTGGGTATGAGCTTATTAATTGCAGTTGCATTGCCGCGATTTCCACCTCTACAGCATGTAATTCTATAGAAGACATGATACTGGCAGACTTTTAATCAAGAATTTTACCAGATTTTAGTGATTAATTCACTTTGGCACTCGTCATTGATAAACGGTCTTCATTTTTCGACTAAATTTTAAACGGTTTTGAGGACCAATATCTACCAAATTCCCTTCTTACAGAGTGAGTAGGCCATTTTATCATTTCATTGCAAAGAACCCGTAGGCATAAAAGTTATGAGGCTCTGCGATGATTTTTCCATCTTCTCGTAACAGCATTTTTAGATTTTAAAATACAAAAGGAATAGAATGAAAAAATCTTCCTCCCCATCCGCCTCCTCTTATTGAACTTGTGTACATTACCATTGTTTTCACACATGCGTGTATTCGTCTAGCTTTGACCATGCGTCAATCACTTTGGGCCGACGAAAAAAAGCTGCCTCTCATACTGCTCTGTTGTGCTCTATTTCACATTTTTTTACAATCTTCTGCGGAGAACAAAGCACTCACCACGTGCGCGTCTCTACAGTCGTCGTCTTGTTTCACCATAACATCGTCACTACCATCAACGGTCACAAAGAAACCTCATTCTGCATTCATCCACGACAACAAATTACGACTACGGGCTGCAGCTGGATGGAGCGTTCAACTGCTAAGAATGAGTCGGTTTGTGCTCTGCGTGCGTAGCCTCACGATGACGATCGGTTCGTCATGTCGAATACAACTATACCGTTCACGATCCAGTTGGTGCGATGTAAATTGTCAAAAGAAGTAAACGAAATCATATGCCAGTCTACAGCTATTGTTACGAAGACAAGGTGCTTCCATAGCTTACAGGGGTGAGCTAGTGCCGTAAAAATTGTCAAAAAAAGTAGGGAACAAAATCCATTTACTTTCATTACCGGCTACAAATTGCGGTAGGTGTACTGAGGTGCTCTCAAATTCGTCTCTGAACTACTCACCTCCAGTTGCACTTTTTTAGGTCACACCATAGTTGTAATTTCGGAGACTGTGAGTTGAAGAGTCAAGCATTTTTTGTGGTAACAATGGCACTCGCAGCTTTAGCAGCACACAAGGTGAGCCGTTGAAAGGAACTACCGATTCTCAATATCGCATCCGAACATGCTTCTGGTGAAACGGAGAAATCAAAGCACTGCCTACTGGCATTTCTTTTATGTAAGCCAACAGGGTATTCTCTAGCACCTCCATATTAGGGAGATTCATTTCTGGAGGTTGGCAACTGCACACAGACTGGGGAGAGTTCAGATGATCAATTATAGCGGGGCAGGGTCAGCCTAAGTGTCACCCTTTCCAGCATGGCTGGGATTGGTTCATACCGTCGATCGCCTGCGTTCACGTGAATGTCTGTGTAGTTAAGTTCCTCCCCTTTTCCCTTCCTCCTCGCAAAAAAAGGCAAAAACGCAAACAAAGTCTTGCAATTCCAGCTCATGTACTTTTATAGTTCATAACTTCCTAACTTGAAGCCGAGCACCTTAGCCTCCATTACCATCTTGATGGTGG
>NW_020170462.1:122366-126629 GCF_000524195.1 Echinococcus granulosus | reverse complement strand
GGGGGAAGTACGCTTGTCGTCATTATCCGGCTAAGGTCATGGTGATTAACTCACCATCGCTTGGGGGGTTGCTAAATTACATGAGAAAGTAGCCTACTAGAATTAAGGAGCTGAAGTTGAGTCCACTGCCGTTTGCCTTCTCAATAGTTGTAATTGGGATGGAATGAATGAATGAGAAGAAATTAACAAGTTCCAGAGGGGTCTAAATGTCATGGGAGCCTCAGCCTATTGTCATCAAGAAGAATTTACGATTTTATATACTCTTTACCTTCGCTGGAAGCTTTATTTTGTGCCTTTACCGCTCTTTCGCCTTACAAATGACAGTTTGGTTGGAGCAGAGGAGAGAAAATGGTAGCAGATGACGTGGGCAAAATCTAGCGAAGGGGCAAGAACAGCCAATAATTCACCTTCAACATCGTGTATTCCTACTATGGCAAAAGTGTGCCCCTTTGTGGAGACACCTGTGAAAGAATTTGACAATGACAGCTATTTGACAGATACTCTCCAGTTCACAATAGCCCCAAGCTGAGTAAAGAATGTGTGTCAGATGAATGCCAAAGCAACGGACAGCAGGAAAATCCAAGTTCAGGTGTCTCTCGATGGGCAAAATCGGCTTTCCTTTGAAGAGATTTGACTCACCACCGTCGCTTGCTATCTTTAAGGAGTTGGCTCTATTATTAACTCGTAGAGAGACTGGGAGGCTTGTAACGATTAAAGGTACAAACGAAACCCGATGACATTAGGTTACCAAAAAAGGCTCACATATTCAGGTCTCATTCTCATTTCATATTATTGCAGCTTTCCTGATAAAAATTTGTTATTACTCTAGCATTTGGGGCAGCAATTTACGGTCCTCTTTCAAAATGACCACCGCATCGACTGCTTGACCGAGAAAGCTGTAAAACAACTGTCGTAAAAGCAGCAACACTAACAAAGGGGATAAATTATCCCCTCTTGCAGGATGCGTAGCCTACCGCAGGTGGTTGCTTTACAGCCTTGTCGCCCTTCTCCGCCTCTCTCAATTTTGCCACCTCCACGTGAATCTTCAAAAACACTGACGATGCCACTTAACTCACACCGGAGAAAAAAAATAAAAGCTATGAGGAGATCTAGGGGTGAAGGGTTAAAATTTATGCTGGCTTTGTTAACAGTCCAAAGGAGCGGCTTTTTGATAGGGAAAAGGAAGAGAAGGCTGATTAGCTACTCTCGGCAATGCTTTGATTGCATGTCTAGGTCTTCGTTTTCGTAACGCAGCGACTTAAGTCTTTGCAAATTGTACTTCCGCTTGCCGGTATGTCTGCTGGGCCATCTCGCTAGCCCCTCAGCCCTTTTGTGCTCTGGTAACAAATGTTCGGCCTCAGTATTTTGCCTTCTTTGGACTTTAGTGAAATCTCAGGGAGCTGAGCTGATTGTAGAGGAAAGCAGACCCGAGCCTAAATGACCGCCATTTCGATTTTAACTCCTGAATGCGAATCCTCGACGTAATGGAAGAAGGCCTTGGGTTGTGAATGTGCAAATCTGCAAAGACCCCTAACAGATGGGTTGGAAATGATGTCTACCTTCCCCAACTACCCCAATTCGAGGACCGCAGGATAGTTATTAACAACTGAGGCCATGGTGGCCGTAAATTACATGGAAAGGTTAATTAAGTCTACCAGCTGGATGGACTTAAGGCTGGAGAACGCTGAGGTGAGAACATCGTGGCAAAGTGGAATTGATAAGAGACCAAATCCACCACAAAACCATTTTGAATCCCTTTTCTCTGGTCAGTATTCTTCCGACTGGCGGTGAACATACGAGATGGCCAGTACCTTCCCTCTTCCCCAGCACACTTTTCAAACAGGGCGAAACTCCAGTTCCATTGAAATTGCCAAAATGGGTAGTCAACGTTGCGTTCAGGTATTTCTTCAGATGCATGGAATATTGATGACTGAGGCGATCGGCTCGTGGAAGTCTTTCTAACTGCACCAACTATACTGTGAGGGTCGACGCCTGAGGTTGACCAAGGAGAGCGCCTCGGGCCTCACCCAAAAGAAGAGGGGCTCTATAATGCTTCGACTATAGGTTAAGTATCAGGTTTTAGTTTAACGGGTACCAAAGGCTCTGCCCCTGTACTTACTCTTGGCGGCAAGGCGTCCGAGCAACGCCACTAGCCTCTCAGGCCTTCGGTGTCTGTAAAGCATTTCTGTTACAACACTATAGTTTCTTATGACCTCTGGAAGGACTCGGAACGCCACAAATATTGGTAGAAAAGGGTAAAATTTCAGTCACAGTTGACAGTGGCACAATAATTTATAAAACTTTAGGTATCAATTTGTTCAAAACCTTCCATTTTAAAATAAAAAATCGTCGTTAGGAGAATTGGTCCATTCTCCGCCTAGAATGAGCATCTTAGAGATGGCGATATCCTGGGAAGCTGCAAACGAACTAGTGTTTGATGCATTTGCTTATTCTTCCTTTCGGCGAAATAACGGTGTCTCGGGTGTGTAACCATGCCGACCAGTGGCAACGTCAATTATGTCCGAAGGCATCCGATGGCTCTACCCCCGATTAGGGGATGATTGACACAAGCCCAGTACACATTCATATGTGTGTAGGTGTTTAAGCTGGTGGCGGTAGTCTAGACATCTGTTCCTGAAATAGGAATGGAAGGCTGCTATCGCCGTAGTTTCTATGCCGTTGTAGATCTAAGCCACTCTAACCACGAGCATGACTAGCTGGCTAAATAGTTAGCAGCGTGAAGTGTGACCTATTCTTCCCTTCATTTACTTATCCCAGATCCATCCAGCCTGTACGCACCCCGTATCCATCCATTCTGTATCCAACTATTCGTCTTGTATCCATCCACTTACTCCTGTCCATTGGTCAGCCAGACAATTATTCATTCATCCATCACTTCAGCCTGCATCGTCTCTGGTCACCTTGTTTTGGTGTCTATACTTTTATCCTTTCTATGCTACCACAATTTGATTTCAAATAACCTTCTGCTTCTCATGGTGGCCTTTCAGTAGTGGTACGGGCACAGGGACGGTGGCTATACAGTTCAGCGTATGTAAAGCCAGCGCGTCCTAGTGACAAGTCTAGCAGTGGCACGAATAACTGCAGTATTTGCCACTTTCTGGGTCACATTTACCGACACTTCAAAGATAACTAGCGTCTGCCTAGGTCAGCCTTAAGATTACGACTAAACAAGCCCCTATTGGGGGACATGGAGCAACATTAACTGGCTTCTTTATTCCATGCAGGATTTAGATTTGGTAATCAAATTAACCTGGACTGAATGGGTTAAAGGTGACTGGTCTCTTGTTGCAAAAAAGTCCATAAAAACCTAAGATTAGGTGTTTCTAAACATTTCGACTAGCTGAGAATTCAACAGATAGACAACTGAACAGCTTTCACGGAGGTTACAGGAGAACCAATACAGCAGGCAATTTTAATGGACAAAAGGCAGAAAATGTAGTAGTATTTTCCTAAATGTACTTATTAGAAAAAGACATGGTTGGTAAATTAGTAGAAAGAAAGTTTTATTTTTGAAAGGTCTCATAAAGTCGTAAAACCTTCTCCTGAGAAGACCTCATACTGACTGTATGATGGGATGGGAGATACTGCCTCATTCTTGTCCTCCTCAATCCCCCAGATGATGATATTTCTCCAAGTGGAAATAATCAGTTCTCCCTGACCTCAGAAAATTGTTCGCAAACAGGCTGAGGCATAAACAGAGGTGGCTATAGACGGTCGTAGCCGTTTACTTCCAGAGATGGGACATTACGGAAACGTGGACTCCGCATCCATCTTGTACCTTGTCTTATTACAAAGACAGCACAGAATTATTTGACTACCTTGTGGTATTGAGCTCTTAAAAAAAGTCATAGGATTCACAGTTGCTTAGGTAACAGGAAATAGTCACCTTCCCAGTTTAGTCTTCCCACTTTGATTGTAAAACGTCGATCTTTTAAGAAGGTAGGTCAAATGGGCAGCGTCGTGGTTAACTCGGGGTGTTTTGATTCACTGACCTGCCAAGGGCGTTTAAAATTCTGATTTGACAAATTAACTAGGGATATGCCTCACAGATTCCAGACCTGTCCGAGATCATAGCTTTGGTGAACTTTCGCCTATATTAGGCCTTCCAACTGCCTCTTTGACTGCTATTCCTCTGTTATTGTAAGGTGGTATTAAGGTTCTATCACCACTCCTTGTAGTCAGAGATGTAACCGACTGGACGTCAGGAGCTCTCTGTACGCTGTCACTTTAACAAGTACAAGT
>NW_020170462.1:118840-122266 GCF_000524195.1 Echinococcus granulosus | reverse complement strand
GCCAACCGGACATTCATCTACCTATCTGTCTAATCAACACGTTATTACCCTTACCATCGCAATGTCGCATGACCTTTAACCTAAGATATTCATTTAAAATCGTGATACAGGGAGGTTTGAAGTCCTAGGGGTAGGATTTTTATAAACCCGTCTCGTAAGCTACTTGGATTTGTTCTGATGTGGTCCCACTCAACTGCTTGAGGTGGGGTCAGTTGTTAAAAGTCTATGCTATTACAAATGTCCGCTGACTAAACCAACCGGAGGACAAAGTTGTTAGAATTAAGATTCCTTCGGGGAGGACTCGCTTAGTATCGCCATCAATGTGTGGTACTCGAGTCAGCTCTGAAGAAGCAATGAGATGTATGAGTTATAAGGAAAATTTATTAAGATCATACGGCAGGACTGAAGGACTGATAGAGTTCTATACCACCATTGCTAAAGCCAAATCATGAAATCCCAACACTTCCAGGTATCTTGGCAATACCCTAAGCTATATCACACTAGATAGGAAAAATATACATCCCACCTAGGTACTGGAATACGGCCCATGATTACGCCTGGCATTGTGAATGAGATGAATGGGGAGAATGTGAGGAGAGGGGCAAAGGCAGAGATTTAATCTCTGCCAAAAAACTAACCCAATTTTTAGCCTTCGCCGCGGTGTCGATGGTTTGATGGAGGGAGGAAGGTGCGAATATGAGTGAATAGAGGGTACGCAAGTGAAATAAGAGAATAAAAAGAGGTTAGCAATGCCAAAGTCGACGATGACAATGGTGCGAGCAGTAACGGCAGTGCAGTGCCGGTATCAGACTGCCAAATGAGTCAGTCCATCGACCGGTCTAGACTAAGGGGTGCCTAAGTGGTTTGCTTTTCTTTTTTACCTTGTGACTCACAGGTGTCATCTTTTTTATTGGCACTGTCTGTGAGGGTCGTTCAGTTTTATCGGTGAAATTGACAGCCAAATCGTACGTTTTAAATTAAATATGTTAATGCGCAGACGTTTTTAGTCTTACACCCCCGCTATGTACAGCAATAATGCAGTTACTTCTAGAGAGGAGTCCCATTAAGCCACCGGAGGGAGTTCAGGGGTGTGGGGTGTACATTAGGAGTACCGGGGTTGGATGCGTCTTATATATCCATAATTTGACACCTTCGCTAAAGCTTTCCAAAAGATGGACTGGTTGCTATAGCGTCAAGGTATCCATTGTGAACAATCCACAGGACTAACAGCTGCCTCATCCTCGAAGTTGGAATGATGGGCAGTAGCAGAGGGACATCAGAGACCAATTGGTAAAAGGCAATCATAAAAAGAACAGCCTACAATGCTCTGACATTAAAACGGTGAATGATTAATGCAGTCCGATGACCCAACGCATTCCGATGTTAAAAATGCATTCGATCAGTTCCGAGCATTTAGCAAGTGATGATGAAATGGTAATAAAAGGCGATGTAGAAAGGGAAGCAGAATGCGACTTCGTGTAACTACTGTACAACGTCGTCCGGCTCCATGGCACAATTGCCCTTTAACTCTTGGTAATCCAGTTGACAAATAGATTGTAGCAGAAAGTCGTCTTTACATCAAGCAATCGGTTGATAATCTTTGTTTCTGCTTCGTGATTGATTTCTCCTGTCCATAAATACTTCTGTACCGCCTGACAAAACTAGAACAATCGCTGGAGGCACCGAGAACAGGGTTAGGAACAGGACGAAAAATGCTTTACTACATTAAACTTGTGGTGACTGCAAGATCATGAGTGCAAATTTTTTTAATTAAAAATGCCTACAATAGAAGGGGTGGATATTTCTGACATTCAAGTGTTATTATTGTTAAACTACTCGAAAAGTTACCAAGGTGGGATAACTGGCTAAATTGCCGCATGATCGTAAATAAATTGTAGTAACTCTAACAGGGAAGGAATGATTAATACAAACACATTAATCAAAATTGTGGTTTGTCGTTGCTTTGTAAAAAGGCAACTTTTTTTAAAACTTTAATCTAAAAAAAGTAGATTGGATTTACACAACCATATTTACCTTTAATCCTTGTGCGTAGTTCCACACCATATTATCATGTCTTGCAGAAACGTGAAGCTGCGTTCAACTCAGCAGAACCATAACAACAGTCTTCCGCAGGTCAAGCTTCACTTGCCTTTGCTAAAACGGGATAAGAATCGGTCTCCAATGCTATTCCTGTTTGACAACAAGCTCTAGCAGTGATGGGAAATTTCGACTCTTGGTTGTTTTCACCTCTGAGAGGGCGGCTAGTACCACAGAAAACGACTTAATCCATTAACCGTAAGAAGGTGATTTACGGCAGTCGTTAAAGCATTATTTGTGCATGTCTCAGTGATTACCTGTGATTGTAAGACTAAACACTTTTTTCATCACAATTAGCAATTCTGCATTTGGCTCAAATGAGGCGCCTACTAGGTTTGGAATTTTCTTGTCATTAAAGCTTTAATAAAGTAGTAATCAATCCAAAAAAAGTTTTACGAAGAATCTCTGTCTCACTTCGTTAAATTTTCTACCACACTGATAAAACTTAAACAACCAATCAGAAACTAGATAATCCAAACTGCCCGATCAGCTTTTTCGATCGATTAGGGGACAGCTGATCGCTCGTCGGTGGGGGAAAATCGATAGCATTGAGTTATCAGCTGTTGAAGTAGGATCCGTATTGGTCGAGCAATTTTAGATCAACCAATTGCATCTCATCAACATTTAATCCATTTTCTGATGACAAAACAACGTGAAGGCTTCAAGGATCGCCCCAAACGAAGAACTGTTTCGTACTTGAGGTTGATTGGCTACACTGATTGGCTGATTGATTGGTTCTTATTCAGCATAAGTGCAGTTTCATTAAGGGCTTTGCAAAGGAAAATTTCCTTAAAAGCATGGCTTAGTTATCAACAAAATCAAATGATAATCAAACTGACTCAAATCTTGCCCCATTGTACTGGCTAAAAGTAAAAGCAAATCAAAGCATTCCAGTGGATAAACCCTTGATATTACAGTCTATCTGGCTCATTACGTTCAACTCTAATTTGAATTGAGGTATCAACGCGCCTACAATGATTAATTCGTCAGCATTTCAACGCCATGTGTGACTAATTCACAATTTTCTTTTTTCAGCCCCAATAGAAGTGAACATTAATTATGCATCAGATTGAAAAAGGAAACAAAATTAATACTCACAAAAAGGTCTACATTTAAAATTAGGAGTTCAACAAAGGACAGCTCAATCACTAGTCATTCAGATTGACTGATATATAATTCATTAGGGTAGAGTAATTTATTGCCAGACACCACTGCCCACATTCGACCACACTTACGCATCGAAGTTCCGGTGTTGTCCACCCACGCATCAGACCAGACGTTTCCTTCTTGTCGCTACTAGTAGACATGCATTCGACAATGATGATCCAA
>NW_020170462.1:114078-118740 GCF_000524195.1 Echinococcus granulosus | reverse complement strand
CAAACCGACCACAAATTAGCATCCATCCCATTGGCCACATTTTCTATCTAGCGTCAGCTCGCTTCAATATCTCATTCTCCCTGAGGCTCTTTCCATGGTCTGGTCTACATTTCATTCCTCTCGCTCATCCATCTCACAACTCACACTCGATTAACCAGCCGCCTCCACGAGTCTTTGACATTTGGACATTGACTGGACACACCTCACCATTCAGCACAACATCTACTTGTCTAGGGTTACAAACAATAAGGCTATTAGAAGACCATGCATTAGCGCTTCAACATTCGACTCTCGAAAAGTGGTCTTGACGACGATCTCTTGACTCAAATCTCTATAAGTCGTGCATATCTGACCCACCAGCATGTCCTGGTGACGACTGAATTCAGTGAAGCAAATGAGAAATGGATGTGGTGAGGGCGTACCACAAACATATCTGTTGGTGACACGATCTAGCACCGATACTTACCACAGCAAGCCAAGTGTGTCACGACTGACAAACAAGAGAGCACTAAGAGCAATTGTGATGAGTTGGTGTCGAAGGTGTTGCTCAAATTCCTTCTCTGAACGGCGGTTACTGGTTCACGAAGGTGGATGTCCTGACTCACCTCACACAATCCACGATACCCATTCCTACTGGATGCAGTTGAGATACAGAAGAAGACATCAACGCTGGCATCACTTGCTCTCTACCTCTTCCCCTCTCGCCTCCTCTCACATCTTTCGTCCACAGGCCTGTTTATTTTCGACATTAGACCAGAAGCAAACTAATCTTGAGTGTGTCCCTACCTCCAAGTAAGTTTGACGGTGTGGAGGGTAACCCCTTGTATTTCAACCTTTCTTTGATGACTTCTCCTTGGTCCACTTACCCGGAAATGGTTGCACACTCACACATTCTCCAGAGACACATGACAATGCATCGACTCAAGACGAAGTGGTGCCAGAATGGGTGACAGGAATACTACAGGAGGTGAAGCAGTGTGTGTCCAACTGTAAAGGAATACACTGCGAAGCATTACATAAAGTGGAAAGACACCTTTGGTTCTACCACGAGTTCTCGTCTTGTCATCTTGTCACCTTGAGGAAGGATGGGATTTGGGCGGCAGATGGAGTTCGAGGTAGATGTCGACTTAATTGTTAATGGTGGGAATGAAGTGGATTGTTTCACGGATTCACTGTCCATGGCATACGTGAACAATCACAATGTAAATGTCTGCATGCTGTTATGCCTTTGTCACAGGTGTCGCACAATCCTAACCACTGCAATCCTCTTGACTTTACCCTTCATGCTCACTTACTGACTGATACGAGCCTGTGATTAACTTGTTCGGAGGGCCGTTAAGTGGAGCTGATTTAAACTAATCCCATGAAGGGCAATGAAGTATAGCCTGACAATTGAAGGCTCAAAAGTGGACAGACGGGTGAGTCAAAAGACAAAAAACACACGATTTTGCCAACATCACTCGGATCATGTGACAGTCAAAACTGCGGCAGTTGAGTTTACATTTTCACTTACCGCATAGATATCAGCAGACAATGGCATGTTAAGTATTTTGGTTTTGTTGTCTTCTAAACCCCATGGTTTATAACAACTGCCATCCAAACACCATGGAGAAAAAGAGAAATCCAAGTTTCAGGGCAGATGGTGTGGAAATCAGCCTTTTAATTGTTTGGAGGCGATTTTGACAATCAGGCTGAAGTGAGCACCGAGTAGTCGGAAATGCTGAAATTGGCGTCCACTGGACATCATCTTGGTGCACGAATCCCTCGCAATAATGTTTTGTTGCTCAACCTTGAAATATCTGCACAACACTGGACACAGCTACCTAGTTGGCGTGTACCTGCTACACCAAAATCTGTGAGACCTCTCTTCCTCCCACACCACCACCAACCCTCCTCTATCCATATTTACCTCAACTTCACTCACCCTCTTAACCGACTTTTGGCGAACCACTTCCTCACCTACCCAGCTGTTCCAATCACCTACTTCATGTAGTCCCACCAAATGACATCAAATTCGCCACTGATGACAAACGGCAAAAGTCGACGTCTGGGTGACACCAACCTAGCAACAGCAATGACACAGGACAAATTTAACAACCCTGACGCGTGTCAAATCACAGTCACCTGACTCGACATGTGGGAAAAGAAAACATCACAGCATTTCGGTGTTGGCTAAATGCTTGATGACCCAATCATTTGCATTTGCCTCGACCAAGGAGACCAACACCATGACAGGCAAATGTCACCTGTCCGCCTAATTCCACTCCAAGTCAACCGGTGTTGAATTTGGAGATGAAGACGATCCAACTTCCTGCATTTCTTTACTTCTTTGTACATAAATAAAACTGAAGGTAATAGAGGAGTGGTGACACCTCCATTTGCATCATGGCATCCTATTCGCATGAATACGTGAGTGCTTTAACTGTCTCAGAAGTGAATCAGACCTCCGTAATTGCCACACCTCTACACAACTCACTGCAAGAGCTTGGGAGTTTCAGAACATTGCTGTACTAATCACAACAGGAAATAATTGCAGCGTAATTCCCTCTCCATGTCGTGATGAATCATGAAACCCTCTGATATCATGGTTTACTGTTAGTGCGATTTCCCTAACAGTTGGATTGCTTCATCGGAGCAAAGGCAAGGGAAAAACACACTAGCATTTACCTCCACTTCGTGATGTCGCAATCGGCGGTATTTTGAAACATCTGCACGCTTTTTCGAGACACAAATCACAGAAGGACCGACTGTACACAAAACATTTCCTCTTTTCCTTACTCACATGCACATACACCTTCTACTTGGAGACTACTTTTTCACCTTTTTTCCACTCAAAATTCTCCCACTCAAACAAAACTTTTGTGAGCAGGAGCTTACATCGTCATGTCCGCCTAAAATCGACTGCCGTGCAGTGGTCTGGTGTGCAGTGGTCTTATCATTTCCCTACCTAAGTGCGTGTCTAGCTGTCAGGTCACTCTACTTCTATCCTCTCAGGTTGCACCTCCACTTTGCGCCACGCCTTTCGCACCCGGACCTGGACAATAGCAGCCAGCTATTTGCTACCTTAGAAGTGCACATTCCACTTATTATGACTTCACCAAGATAGTGGGACGCTCCACTACACCACACTACACTGCAGTGCACTGCACTCACAGTAGCGAGCTTCACTGACATACTACTGAGAGAGCACTTCAGTACCTCCCCACCTCATGCCAATGCGATACAGGCATCGTGCACATCACACACTACTTCAGGTCCACAAAGCAGGGCAACATTCACAACGCACAAATGTGACATCACCATCAAACAGATGGCCACGAAATTACATCCACCATTCAGTAAACAAGTCAACGTCATCTGCTGCGTCGCCTCCCTCTCCCAATTCTCAATAACAGTGACTAATCTACTGTTTGCCTCGTAAAAAGAGTAAGGAAAGAGAAAATAAGGACATCATTGAAATCTTGTTTGTTTCAAGTCGGCAACGGAAGCAGCGACGGTGTTGCCAACTACACCACTGATTTCACTGGTGACCTGGACAATACACGAATATGAAAGGGTAATCACAACCCACTGCTAATTGCCATTTCGACTGATTTGGTTGGTCAATGTTGAACTGGTACACTTCACCGAGCACAGCTTGAACAAACGCCCCAAACAGGGAACACCTTATTGTTGCCCCTGCATTAGTTGCAGTCAACTTGGAGAAGGTAGTGCTGTACCTCGACGCCACTCCATTTTCCAATGCCTGAGTTGAACAGAAAGACGAATAAGTGCACAGGCTTCTGACGATGAGTTGGATGGATGGAGAAAGGAGGGGGAAGGAAGACACGGTCACACATACACACAACTGTGTAAAGATTGGAATTTGATGCACTAAAGTGTTCACTTCATACGTCTACTCTACTTCCACATGTTCCACTGACCATCTCCTCTCCCACTTCGCCCTTCACAATCACACTCATTCCTACACACCTCGCACACCACACACCACGCACACAGCCAATCAATGCAGAGTTCACCAGCTATTCACATGACATGCAACACTACCCACACCTCGTCTCAGTAGATGTCTCGTGGAGTGCTCTACAAGAGAACACCATCTCCCACTCTACCAGCCATTCACGCCTTCTCCATTACAATCAACTTCTTCAATGCATTCTCATGATTTAATGACTAATCTTTTTGTTTTCCTTGTTGGAAAAAAGACAAAAAGCAAGTAGCAAGGAGGGGGATGTCGGCGAGAGGAGGAGGGAGAAGGTCGCTGAGAGGAGGGTGGCCAGAGCAGCGAGAAGAGGGGTTGGGAGGGGGGGGAAGGGAGGAGGGCAGGCGAGAAGTGAGAGAGAAAAAGAGTGAACAAACAAGCGGTGGTGTTTTTTACGTTCTTCTATTACCATCTTGATGGCGGAAACGGCGGTGTCGGTAGCAAAAAAGCACATATTTTTAATAAATCTCACAGGACACACCACTACCGACACCGACACAGACACCGATCACAACACCAACCACGATACCGACTCCGATGCCGACATCGAGCACATACAAAAAGAAAACATGCACTTGTGCTGCTCATTCTCTCTTCCCCCCTCCTCCATCCACCCTCACATTCCTTCTTTCCACGGCATTTTTTTCTTCTCTCTCCTCATAGCTCTGGTAACAGAGTGC
>NW_020170462.1:110585-113978 GCF_000524195.1 Echinococcus granulosus | reverse complement strand
ATACTCGAAATCATTTGCATGCCTTGGGTCAGTTCGTGGAGTGGACTGAATGTAGCCAATCAACCAGATACCAATTCTCCTCTCCTCTCCTCCATTCCATCAAGCAAAACCTTTTCAACAATAGGCCTCAATTGCAAATCAATTAAGGGAGAGAAACCTCTATTATCTCTCATAATTATCCCCTCAAATATAATGGCTGGTCATCTGAAGTAAGAGAGAGTTTCCTTGCCCTATTGGGCCTTTGAATTTGTAGGGTCGTGTCATGCCTCTTATCAAAATTTGATTTTCATTTTGTAGGGAAGAATCATTTCAATTGTAAAGGATGTTAGCCTGCGCTTTTTTTTTCCTCAGATCTTGTTAGTTGTGCGAGTCTCCACGCACCTCTGTTTGACAGCAGTCAACATGAATGGCAAGAATGAAACTTCATGTTACCAAAACCGTGGATCCTAAAAGGTCCGCCTAGTTGAACAGCTAATTAAGCCGCATGTCATTTCCCTGCAAGAGTGTGCCAAGTTCAATTTCCAGTCTGGGGTTTGGCCTTTGTCCAAGACGCCAGAGCTACACCCAAAGGTCAGACGTGAATAAGCGCTGTGCTAATGATGACTAAATGATAAGACTGGCCAATCTACTCGTTAATTCTCCCTCCCTTTTTTTGACTGCCTGCATAGTCAGTGATATATTAAACTTTTGTGAGTGCCAAGAAAACACATTAATTTCTGCCTTCATTTAGGATAAAAATCACTCCCTCCTTTCCCTCCGCCTTCCCTTCCCATGGCGGTGCTTAGGTGAGGTGGCTCCTGAAGTCACGGAATTGTTCTCTCATTCTGTGAACGAACTTGATACCAAAATTTTAATGCGACATTCCTATTCAATCGTATTATCCAAGGAGTTAACCGAAGAAATAGTCTTTCGTACGTCTTAATCCTGAAGACGAAAACACGGTAAGCACAAGGTCGTTGAATAATCATAGAAGCTCTCGATCATCAATTCTTTTATCCCACAGGTTGAATGAGATGCAAATAAGCAGATTTCTCCATCCATAACTTAACTACCACCTTCAATCGTCACCTAATTCAGTTCGTTGCATGGATTATACTACCTTGTGGAAAAAAATTCCACTTGTTTCGCTTCAGCATGATCGACAACTGGACGGATCTAATAGCACCCGGAAAGGAAACGACATAAGAATCACTGTGGTTGTAAACTACGACGAGGAGAATGGCATGCTTCATAGCCAAATGAACTTTCGGTAGCCCACGAGTCACCGCAACAGTTGTATTTGGCTCTGCCCATCCCACTTCCGCGCTCCTGGTCTCTCTGCTTCATGAGGCATGTCAAATGACGCTGACCCGAGTAGCCCGGGGTCGCCAGCACTTCTATACGAATTTTACTAGGCTTGTGGTCTTTTTAGCTTGCTCTGTTGAGAACGGAGTTCATTTTTATCTTCTTCTTTACCCAAAATAAGCAATTTGATTATTACTTAACACTTAAGTATACTACTTACGAAGTAGTGCTTGAGTAGTATATTCGACCGAATTTTCAGGCTTTTAGTGCGCTATCACAAAAAAGTGCTTCTTACATAGTTTTACTTGTAGAGCGACAATTTACCGGTCAAAGGAAAGGCGGTCAAATAGAACACGTTGTAAACAAGGTCACCCAGGACCTTAGGATAAGATGCCTAGGCCTTCCAAAAATCGGAGGGAGTTTCTTTTGCAACGCTTCATCCCCAAAATGGAGCGGAAATATCGCAATACAAGAACTAAAAGAAGATAGAACACCACTACCGCCACTACCTGAAGCGCGCGCTCCCTTTGAGGTGGATACCGCTCCAATCAGTTGAATAAGCCGCCCCTCCGTCGGTCTGTCTGAATGGCTGTCTGTGTGGGGGTTTACGGAGGCGACGTTCCCTTTTTCCCCTTCCGCCAACCTAGCCACCACTTTTAATCTCTGCTCCACATACCCGGGGGATGTGAGGTAGAATGGAGGTAAGTGCACGCGCAAAAAGTAGCTCCAGTTCGCCTTCTCTCCCCATCCCGCTCATCTTGTGTGGAAGTGGGTGAGTGCGTATGCCTGACACGAGTGGTTTTTTTTTCACCTTCGTCTAGTAAAGTTGAGCTCCCACAGCCCTCATAGTGGATTAAACAAAGGGAGGCCGACAAACGTTTATCGAATGCGCCCAATGGCGTGTCAACCATACAAATGAAGTTGCATTTTGGTTAAACGATCTTCTTGATGGCACATTTCACTACACGGGTTCTTTGGCTTCACCGTTTGATTACCACTTTTGTACCATAGCTTCCAATCCGTCCTTTAGCCGTTCTGGTCCTCTCAACTATTTTATACACTGCTATACCCTATTTGCATTTGACTGTCAATTTTCTTTGAAGTAGAAGAACTCAAAAAGATTGCTTTTCATTTTGTGACAGCAGAGGAGTGAAAAAAGTCTTGGGAGCTATGGTTCCTTTGTAACCCTCTTTTATTTTAAATGGTCTGGCCACACTGTTAGAAGCATCGGTTCACTATCGTCACTACAGTTGGTAGTAGGCTCATCATCATCGGTCATCATATTCTTAGCCCTGACCCTCCACATACCACGTACTTTGTGGTTAAATTTAATCAGCCAAAAAACTGCGGACATGACCGACGATAAGGAGTGACCACAGAAGAAACCTGCCCATGCCCCCGTGGGCAACTTGGCAGTAGCTCGGAGGGGAGAGAGCGCAGGAGAGAGACAACCACCTATCCATACAGAAACACGTCAAAGTCACTTGAAAAGATAATTCCTCGCAGTGCTTGACTCCTTGCCAGCTTTCAGCCCAACCTCATTAATTACGACAACAACAGTAGCAGATTGGGCGGTCTCTGAAGCTCCTTCTATTTTGAATAGTGGACCGTAAAGATTTGATGAACTGTAGAAAAGAGTGCTTCCTTGTCTTTGTGGAAATACGACAGGCAATTTAGGAGTGTTCCCATTTCTGCATTTTAATTCCGGATTTTATGGCTGCCACGTCATTAAAACATTTGACGATTATATTCCAAGATGTGAAAAATGTAGACGCTAAAATATGCCTGTGAGTGGAAAAAAAGCGGTTTAACTTTGTACTTTATCGAAGTGCTTTTCCTCCGCAAAATAAAAGTCAAATTTTGACATGACCCTACAGATTTGATTGTTAAGTTGAGAGTGGGGGAAACAACTCTCTCCTCTTCAGGTGACCAGCCGCATTATATGAGGGGATAATTAAGAGAGATAACAGAGTTTTGTCTCCCCGAAATGATTTGCAATTGAGGCCTATTGTTGAGGAGGTAGTGGAGTTCTCCAAACATGTTTTGCTTAATGACTGCATTCAGTCCACTCCACGAACTGACCCAAGGCATGCAACCGATTTCGAGTAA